>NC_071289.1:21357500-21657500 GCF_943734705.1 Anopheles coustani | reverse complement strand
GATGGGGCTGGTTGAGTTGAGTGTATACATATTATCGTACATCTAGCAACCGAATTCGACCCGTTGTTGTGTAGGTTAGATTGAGGTGGAGGAAGTTGGTTATTACGTTGTAGTGAATGGGCTACTGGGATGTACAGAAAATTTTAACCCAGCAGTAAAATGCATTCAGGGATCCCTACGCAAGTACCAACTTTTATCCACGTTCAAGTCAAATTTAGGCGCTGAAAAAAAAACCGATCCGATTTATGTAGCACTGAAAACCGGTTGTTGAAACACAAGATCGAAAGTTGTCTCGAAAAGAGAGAACAAGGACATTTCTCTTTAGCCGGTCCCCATGTTGCTCCAGCATTTAGTAACAGCACAAAGCTGAACATGTGCATTTTGACTTGCGTGTCTAGACTCGTAAATAAATGGTTGGGTTAACCTTGAGGCTTTGAAAATATTGATGTTTCTCAACGGTTGATTATCTGGATACGATTCTAAAATACCCTCATAACCACCCGCTCGGCAAACACATGTAATGTGGCGCAGGCGATAAAACGCTGTAGGGTGCTAATTTTTCTAACCCCTTGTTGGGCAGGGTAATACGAACATTGCTCGCTGTTGACCGTTGAAATTGCCATCAATTTTTTCCCAAGTGTTCGTGCCTCGAACTGAGGTGGGCAAGATTATTAATGATTTATTTTAAAATAATCCGTTTCTTTCTCTTCGCGTCCATTTGGGCATTAAACTGACCTCTCAAAAGTACGGCAAGATAAAAGCTTATCTTATCAAAAAAACCCCATGGAGAAGCGGTTGCTTGGTATATTTTTGCACTGACATACTAGGAACTTTTTCTTGTTTCCGGCCCTATTTGCACCCCTTAGCAGGAAACAATTGGAATGTACTCGTGATGCTTCACTTGTTATCCCCTGATGCTAAACTGCTATGTTCCAATGAAAACCGGACCGATTGTGGAATTAGTCACTGCATTTATGATGGCCAGTTAGCAATGACCCATAGTCAAGAGATGGTGGCCTTTTAGCATATGCAATTTTATCGGCCTTAGTAGATAGGTTGGGGAATATACGTGTGGGAAGCAAGGTTAAATTAGTTTCTATGGTTTTAATTTAATTAACAATAGTTGCAAAAACACTATAAGCTTGGTTTTTCTTTCTTCCAGATCTCAAGAATTCCTTCCAAAATGGCTCTCACAACGAGTGCAAATTTTGTTAAATATTTGCTATTTCTCTTCAACTTTTTCTTTGTGGTAAGTTGCTGGTAAACCTGCGTAAATGTTACTGTGTTAATTTAAATGTAATTCATTATTTTGGACCACTCGTTTCTCTCCCTTTCCTCTAGATCACCGGTGTGATTATAATGGCCGTTGGTTTAACCGTCCAGGGAGCATACCATAGCTTCCGGGACGTGCTAGATGCAAAATTTTTCAGTATTCCGACTTTCCTGGTAGTAATTGGTTCGTTCATTTTCGTAATTGCCTTTTTCGGATGCTGTGGTGCGTACAAGGAAAACTATTGTATGACTCTTACTGTAAGTATTACGATCGAAATTATCGATCCATGCAAGCATGCATAAAATGAACTGTATAACATTTCCTGTTTATTCCAGTTCTCTGTCCTGTTGATTCTAATCTTCATTCTGGAGCTTGCGGCTGGCATCAGTGGCTATGTCCTCCGTAACGATACCCGTGAACTCGTAAGCAATGCTCTTAACTCATCGATGAAGAGCTACGGAGGAAACAGTAGTAGAGAAATTACCCTGATTTGGGATGAAATTCAAGTTGATGTAAGTAAATCTGTCTGGGTATGTGAGTTGGATGGAAGAACTAATTGTTTATGCAACGCTTTTCTTGCTCTGTAGTTCGACTGCTGTGGAGTTTACAATAGCTCAGACTGGTCTCAAGCGAATCCCAGTATGTTTAACGAAACGTTCCTCCCTATGACATGCTGCCGTCCACAAACGGGTGAGTGTTGTGATCGTTGGCTCCATAGGCTTCCAAACACTCAATGAGGTATTTTTTTTATCGACAGGTGCTGTGGGACTTGTTTCTTGTCCAGATGCCAGCTCCAATACTCTACGTAAAACCGGATGCGTCAATTCGTTTGGTGATTTCATCAAAGCGCATGCGGTCAGCCTAGGTGCTGCTGGAATTGCTCTTGCTGTGATACAGGTAAATTTGTCGAATATCTACAATAGAGCTTCGTTATGTATCTTTTTAACGCTACAATGTTTTCTATTTCAGTTCTTCGGTATTCTTTTTGCTTGTTATCTTGCTAAGCAAATAAAGCTGCAAGGAGTTAGTTCCTATTCCTAAGCCAGTAAGGTCACGGTATTATGTAGAACTCACATCGGTTGAATTTCGTAGAGAGCTAACCAGAGAATGGCACTAAAAATCGTTAATAAAACCCCAAGATAATCCTTTAACTGGTAGATATGTTTGATTAAAGCTATCCTACCCTATTTTGACAAATTATGAAGAATATCACAAACGTATCATTCACTGATTTTCACGAGAGGGTGGCTTTTATTTCGATATACAACACTTCCAAGGACAACTACAATTTTAAACCACCGAAGCCGCTTTGGCTGACGGTTTAATTCATCAGTTTCACATCGGCACGGTTAGCCATATGTTTGTAATCGGTGTGCACGTAGAATTCTTGGAAGGTTGGTTCGATCAGCTTGTCCTTCGGAAGGGTCTTGAAGACCGGTTCTCCGTACCAGGTGCCAACCTACAACAATAAATGGAGTGTAGGTAAAATTATCGTGTCCTGAAGAACCTTCCCCCATCCCGTACCTACCTCCCATCCCTCAACATTCTTCATCAATTCAGCCTCCTCGTCACGGTTTCGTCGCAGTTGCTTAAGGTACTCGCGATCACGCTCTGCCAGTAGCAGCGGATAGATGACGTTCCGCGCGGATCGCATTTCAATCTCATTCCGATGGTTCTCTTTCACGTTCAGCCAGTACAGGAACAGACCGACGGTGGAAATACCCGCGTAACCGGCGATCATTTGCCATCCTACGGGAATGCAAAGCAGGTGTAAATTGTTTGCCATTTCGGGGACGATTCTATTGTGATTGTTTGCATCGTCCAGTGACATAATCACAAAAACTATAGTTTGTCTTACCTTTGAAGTAGGTTTTAGCTGGAACTCGCGCAAAGGGAATATTCTGATATCCTCCCTTTGGTGGAAGGTCCTGAAGCTTCGCAGGGCTGCCCATGGTTCGTATTTAAGTAAGTTTCCAAACCAAAAATACCGATTCTGGTCGATGCAGCTGTGGAGCGCTCGACCTTTTTCTTCGCTCGGCAGGAGAACTGTCAAAATATGTTGTTGCATAACAACAACTGTCACATTTCACAAGGTTTCTAGATGGCATACGTGTTGTACGAACCTTGAAAATAATGACATTAAGGTGTTGTACGACATTCTTTTTTCAAATATTTGTCGCACGCAAGGTTTATGTATTTTACAGTTTAAATTTTACATTATTTACGGAAACAATTATTTTATTGTAAGTTTAATTATCTTCATACTCGTATGCGTTATGGTTCTAGATGTTTAGACTACAATGAGTTATCAAGAAATAGAAGATCAAGAAAAATTGATCTATATTTTCTCATCGTCAACCGTTACACAATTTCTTTTCTTTTTAGAATCTCAATCTTTATTTTAGAAATATTAACAATTATCACTCTAAGTAGGTACCAAGCACATTACGTTACACTAATGGTTTGTGTATTTATACACAGTACACATTGGCACATAAACGACATCGATATGGTCTTATCGTAAATTCTTATCAAATGCCGTGGTTGATAAGCTGCCGAACATTGAAGGTATTAGCTTTTAGCAAGCTGTTAGCTTTTTGCCAGGGGAAAGAAGGCAGATATAGTTTTTTGCTTCATTCATACCTTTCCAGTCGATTCATCTATGCTTTCCATTTTAGAATAAGCGAATAAATTACGATGGTATGTATGCTTCTCATCATCACGATAAACGATAAACATCCTAAGCTTTCGTAGCAAGTAGAAAGTAAGCATCGCACCGAATAACTGCAAAAAACAAAATAAAGTATGCAAAAATCGTTCGCCATCTCAAACATTATTGAACACATACCTGGATCACAACCGCTACAAGTGTGTTTAGTAAAACCGTTTTTCCGGTTTCGTAAAATATGTCGTACAAGCGACTATGACATCCGGTTTCGTACACCGTGCATTGGACGTTATCCGTTGAATCACAACACGATAACGGGATGAGCTGTGATATCAGTTCCTTATCTTCTGCCGTGTATTCGTCCGGTGGCATGGCCATCAACCAGTCGGTGTAATTTTGCACACCGCAACATTTCAGCTACAGAGAAACAAAAAGAACACCAATTTAATACATTTGGTAATCGTTTTGCTATTGCTTTTGTTTTTAAGATTATTTTACCAACCTGCGTTTGCAACGTATCCACATACGGCTGCCAAGTAATATCCATTTGATACTGATTGATCGAAAACCATAGATTCGTATCCATATCCGTTTCCATTTTGTGTCGCTGCGTGTATCCAATGAATGCAACTGTGCCTTCCATTAGCGAAAACACCATCAGGAGCGAGCAGAACTGTTGGAAACGATCAGGCGAACGTCTTTCGTTCAAAGCCATCTTCATTCAGGCAAAATTATACTTTACCGTGTAAAGAATGGGGAAGTTTTCTCGCCATGCTCCAACGAATCCAATAAACGCGCACACAAAGCAAAGTGTACCGACTGCCATCAGGAAAAGGACCAAGCGGTACATTCGGATATCCATGAACACATTAAGCTGTTCGTACTGCAGCTTGCTAACCGTACTGATCGTCATAAGGAGCACGAAAAGGTACTGCGAAATAAAACAATGTGGGACATGTAGGCTACTCCGATGATCCGCCAAACACTCGAACGTACGCAAAGCATGGTGCACAGCATGCAGAGAAAAACTTTGATCCATTTCTTGGTCCAACCATCGATTTTCTCCGGCTCTTTCATCATGGACTGCGTCGCTGTTTTTACTGCCTTAAGCACTGCCTGGTAAAATACTGACTAAAGAAAGAATTACTGTGTCCCCTGCACGGGCAAATGGGCAAACACAACCACACCGTAGATAGGAAATATTACTGATAACGACACACACCGTGCGCTCGCACACCGGCTTACCGGTATGGCGAATGTTTGTTTTTTGTTGGATCACAAAAAACCATACTGCGTGCCGTTCGCTGCAGTAGGTAAACTGAAGGCAAAACAAGGCCCCACCTCTTTACAGCTGATGCTGGTAAATTGAGCTGATCCGATGGCACGTATGAACAGTGTTTTGCTGACTACGGGGATTCAAAAAGGAATGTTAAAAAAAGCTGTGTACACATGAGCATAGAACGAGGGACTAGGTGGAACTAAAACATTTAACATGCTGGTGGTAGTTATGTGAAAGATGCACTTGAAGCAAATAAAGATGATGGCGCAAATTACATTTTGATATCAACCGACGGATGGTGTGAAAAACCGCCCTCGATTGAAAAGCATGCGGTGGGGAATCGTTGATGATGTATACAAACCTTCGCTTGATCGTTCCCCATGAACTGTATACACCTGGAAATCAAATTGGCGCGCGAACGATGTTGTTTACATACAATTCAAGAAGTTTCGTGTTTTGAGCAGTGCGTCGCCGGTAATTCACATTCTATCGTTGATATTCCGTCTATTCTTGTGTTTAAAATGCCTCCAAACCTCGTAGGAGCAATAATTGAGTTGGGTCAGAAGCGTAAAAATGACGAGTTGAAAGAATTACTAGAAAAGATCAAGTCAGCACAAGTGAGTAACACTGCGAAAAAAGTTTCCATCACCAATATACACATTCATCCTTTTCTTCCACAGCTTATCGATTTGGTTGTTTCCAACGTTCAAACCATCGATGGATACACATTGTGGCATTTCACGCTGATCGGCCTAGCATGCTCGGACAAGTGCAGTGAAAAACGTTTCGAGCTGATTATGGCCGTTCTGCGACACATGAACGAGGTGGAACTATCCACGAAGCAAATGTTCGATCTGATCGCCCGTTTGTTGACCGACTTGCCTTCCCTAACCCCGGAGCAGCTGGTGGAAATGTGCGAGCTGTGTGTGGAATCGATTCGTGCCGGTGATCCAAAATGTCTCAGCTGGAAGCACCTGCTACCGCAAACACTGGTCCAACTGCAGGGTGGCAATGTGGGCCGTTTCAATGCTAACGGGTTGCTACTGACCGGTGCCGAATATCGGCAAAAGGTGTTGGAGGAGATTTTCAAAATGAAGCTACAGCCGGCCATCCTAACACCGTTGTGCGGGATGTTTCGTGATCTGCATCTACTGCGCGACGAAACCAGTATCTTTGTGACAAAGATTTCGGATAACATTAGGCACATTGAACCTCTCGAATTGCCACCGTTGGCCTGCCAGCTGTTTCACGTGTGCCTGAAGTATTCCAGTCTGCTGGTGATTCCGTTGATGTCATTACAGAGATATTTTCACAAGAACTATTACAAAAAGGTACTTTCGAACGCAAACAGTGATACTACGGACTTCGATAGCATTGGTAAGTAGGGCCCCCCTCCCGTTTCCCTTAGTCACAGCCTCATTTGGCGAAACAGTATATTCCACTCTCTTTGCAGATCGTTACTCGGACTCGGAACTCCGTGAAGCTGAGGAGACCATCCTGTACCATCTGTCGAATGTAACAGAGTTTAGAGTGGACGAGACACAAATCGTGTCCATGTTTAAACCATTCCAAAACAACCCGGAGGTCCTGCTAACCCCGTTCATAGTTGGTGCACTGCTCGCAATGAGCCGGATTAATCGCATGCCGGACACATCCGACGTTGTGTCGTCCCCGATAATGGCGTTTCTCATCAAGCTGATTGCGATCAGCGAGAAAGAGCGTGAGATGTGTATCCAGTCGGCCTGGTGCCGCGGACGCATCGATATGTCGGCATCGTCGCGCATCGATCAACTGTTCAGTGTGCTCACGGACAACAGCCAGGATGGGAAAGAGGTCGTTACTCCTGGCGTTATTCATTTTGCCTTTGCATTGCTGCTGGCCAAAAAACAAACGAAACTGCACAGCATTGCGATAAATTTCTTCCAGATTTTTATCAAACGAAGGTTCATCTTCGGTAGTGGAATTATTGCCAAGATTAAAAAGTACCTGTTTGCCGACCTCGAGGAGACTCAGTTCAATGTTTGCCTGACGACGCTCAGCCTAACGAACACGCTAACTGTTTCGGAGTGTACGGACACAATTCAATTTATAATGGACTATTTACTACTGGTGAGTGTGAAAGTGGTTTCGAAGCACATAAGACACAGTTAGTAATTTTCTTCTTTTTGCTCCGACAGATTAATGGGACGTACGCTATGCGATTTATGGCGTTTATTTTTCCTCTCCTAAGAGTTTCGCATTCGATCCGTGATCGTTATATTGAGGTGCTTCGGAAGGCTATGTACAATGGGTAGGAATAGTTTTCCTGGATTATCGGAAGCTATATGCCCAATGTATACAATACTTTTGTTTTCTTGTTTTATGCTAGCGAAACATCGACAAGGATTATGGGAGTGTTTGGGTTCTGTTCACTGTTGAAACAGCTTAAGAATAACAACTCTCGTCGTTCCATTTTGGGCACCCAGGGCGGATGTTATACTCAGATGACAATATCCGGCATGTCGCTACTATCGCAAGCGGCTTACGGCTCACCGAACAACCCGAACATACACTTCGACATGCTAACGCTGGAAATTATGGGGATATTAAGGAAGTAAGTTCTCGTGGAAAAACAAAAAAAAATGAAAGTTGATCCTTCAATTCCCGCGGTGTTTCAGATGCTTCACTCAAACGGTTGAGGTCCGGGAAATGCTCTACGAAGCGTTGAGTCGTGCTGTCGAGTTCAACACGCAGCTACTGCCTCACGTGCTGCAGTTCATCGATTGGCACTTTGAGAGCTTTTTTGGTGAAAATCCAACCGAAGTGTTCAAAATAGAGTTCGACAAGTGCGTCCGATACAAGCGCGCACTGGATGATGACGATCTGCCGGATGAACAGAGGCCGGTGGTGGTGTACGATAATGTCGGGCGCCTGACGGCGTTCATGGTACACTGTGTGGTGCTGTGCGATCAGCACGAGGTGCAGCATGAAACGGGTGCGGTTAAAAGCACTCTCCAGCTCATTGTCGATCGGATCGATAATCTTAGCATGGAGGAAGTGGGTTTGGTAAGAATTCCTTTTTACTTTCCTAGTGAGACAATTAGAATTTTTTAAAACTGCCATGTCCCTGTTTTATAGGTTGGAACGATGGATAGTAAAGGTGCTGTAATTGCCACTCAGTACCTAAACATGCTCGAGGCCGCTATGGCGTATTGCGCGTGGAAGGCAACACCCGACGACGGTTTATTGAGAAGTTTCGTGCGCTTGTTCAAACATCACCAGTATTGTTTTGATAAGTTCAAGGTATTATTCTTTGTTTTCATTCATCGATCAGATGTTGAATGTTATTTCTATACTTAATTTTAATAGAAAATGGAACCTAAGAAAAGCAACAAGAAACAGTTGACGGACAACACCATAAATACCACCACTGTGCCCGGCTCTGCAAAGGCTGGTGCTTTCTTCAAGCCCGAGAACATATGGGACTTGGGGACAATGGAAAGGGTGCTGCGAATAACACTAGAGTGAGTGTGACTTGAAAAGTGTAACCTGTTGCAGTATGTTCATTGTTCCTTTTTTCCGTTTAAGCAATTCAACGGCGTACGGAACGGACGAAGATCTTAAATCTTTCCGTTCTAACCGAGACCTTCAGCAGTACATCCTCAGGGTCGCTTGCCAAAAGCTGGAATCATTACGAGCGCAGCCGGATTACTGGCAGGTGAATCATAGCAAGCGTATATTTAGCCATTTGTGCGAATGCACCAAGTTGGTGTACGACCGGTGTGTGAAGAAAACGACCGAACTCCTCGGCAATGGTGGTCTGTTGGTGGCTCACATGGCCGTCGATTGCTTCCGACAGGGTCTTACAAGTGCCTTGGAGCTGTATGAGCGGAAGTTTAATGACTTTTTACAGTTGATTTGTAAGTTGCTCATCGGTTGGCGGGAGATTACATTGATTAATGCACCTTTTTTTCTCTTTCAAAGCCTGCACTATGGGGACGTCTTTCAAGAAGGATTTACTACAAAACTTACAAACTATTGTCGACGAGTACTTTGGCGATGGATCCGAGCCGGAACCGATTGGCGAGAAAATCGTCGTTGGACTGTTGCAGTGCCTGGAGCTACTGTTCAAATCCCCCGTCATCACCCAGGACTACTTGACGCAGGCGTTCGATTGGTTGCAGAATTTTTGCATCAACACAAAGCTGAAGCTGAAATCTTTCACGATTGTCCATCGGATCCTGTTCGATCTGAGACTTCGCACGCAAACAGGAGCCTACTTTGATTCGGTTGCGATGCGCTTGGAGCTGAAGTTTGGTCAAATAGCGGAAGACGAGACGAACCCACTGTTCCACTTTAAGTCAATCACGTCCGCCACAGCGGAGCCAACATTCCACTGTCTTTGTGCCGTAACTCGGACACAGATTGAGGAGATAGAGCATCTTATCCTGCGCACGAACAGTCTCATGGGACGATTAAAGGTGTTCGGATTGAATGATACCGACGAAAGTAAGGGATAATTTGGCACGACATTTTTTGGTTTTGATGGCTTATTTTGTTGTGTTTTCTAGCATCGCAATTGTTAAAATCTATTGAACGATCGATCTGCTCCCAATTGGTACACATTCTAACTACCCTGACGCACCTCTGCAATGCCAATCTTCCACTGGGTTCAACGATGGATGCTCTCATCAAACTGCTTCTTTCGATGTACGCATGTCTTGCCAATTTGAGTCGTCACTTTTTGGCACGACACGCCATCGTTCCAGTTTCCTATGAGGTTACAAAGTATGGTCGTAAAAGATGACCGATTTGAACGGGGACGACTAACCGTAGGCTTTATTTTTAGGTTCAACTTGGTGGTGAAATCATCGAAACCTCTTGCATCCCGAATCTACGACCTTATACCGTTCATCGAAGAGAACATCATCGGCCAGGACGAGGGCGACGAGGCGGCAAGTTCCTCCAAAGCCAAATCCAATCGCGATAAGGTGCTTAGGCAGACAAAGCTCATCCCCAAGTTGGTGTTTCGAATCGAAACGTTCAACAAGATCGTGATGCAGCTGAGCAAAAAAACGAAGAAAGATTTGACGTACTTGCTGCATATGGGAACGGTGCGGGATTTTCGCATCAAAACGTCCGCGTTGGTCGAAGCGATCCAGAAAACGGTAGGCGATGGCGTCTCACAGGTTGAGGGTGCTGACGAGGACGAAGGAGAAGAGGAACCTCAACTGGACCCAGCAGAGGACGACGATGACGATGAAGATAACATTGATCAGACTGCAGCCTCGAATCGCTCGGAAGTAATCGTTTCTAAACGGCGAAGCGATAGCAACGCGTCCACGATGAGCACGGAAGCGTTGGCTTTGAAGAATTTAGCACGGTTGAACGAGAGGACGCGCAAAGCGGCCAAGAAGCGCGCGCTTGAAAATGTCGAGGCAGAAACGGTAACCCCGCTGGTGGCTAGCAAGAAAGCTAAAGTAACGAAAAAGAGGGGTCCGATACCGAAAATTAATAAGCGGGTGCTGGAAGAGGTGAATATTGTCAGAGGGACAGACAAGTCCGTCCCAGCAGAGGTTGCACCTGTTGAGGAAGGAACACTAACTCGTACACGTACGCTCGGATTACCGAGACGAAGTGCAAGGAAGAGCGAAACATGATTGAATTCAGTCATGTTTCGATTTGGTGTTGAAGGAAAACAATATAAGATCACCAGGAACTATAGAAGTACTCTTTAAAAGCCATGACAATTTTATCATTAAACATCACTTTTCACGTTATTGGACTAGTTTAAATGTTTGAAAAGTGAAAAATAAATTGTACCGCATCTAACGGAAATCAACGTTTATTCGAATTCAAGTTCTTATCCAACATTTTGGCAGGTTATGTTGTCGCATAGCAACAGTATCTTTGTTGCATCGTTGTGATACAAACACTAGGATGACGTTTCATAGTTATACAATTGTTTAGAAATAGAGTGCGTGTGTGTTGGAATGTTGTTTTGATTTTAGATATAAGAATGTCCAGCTGGAGGACTGCTTGTAGGTTTTTATCGATTAAATAATAATTTTCATCACGTTCTACGTTCAAAATCACTCCATGCTTTCCTTCTTTAGGTATCGTTTCACCGATACTCGCCAGTGGAAAGCTCCCTCGAATAGCGTGTCAACAATGGAGCTTCGAGCAGCCAAAAGTAAACCTGTGCTGTGAAAGTTGATTTCGAATCAGCTGATTACTTTGCACTCTCTTTTTCAGCGCCACAACCAGTCGCAAACCCGCCACGCTCTGCTGGACTTGAGGCGGAAGGCAATACCACTTGATCGTCAGCGTCAGGTGCTGTACGAGCTGGTGGAAAAATTCGAAAAGTTTCCTCAAGAGAAGTCGTTCGCCATCGAGGAGGGTGCGATCGAGTTGCTAAAGGAACTGGAGTATTCGACCGATCCGGCCATCACCGAGCATGCAAAGCTGGGGCTGGCCCTTCTCGGGTACATACCGCCTTTGCCGAGCGACGGGATTCGTATCCTTAGCATCGACGGTGGTGGCATTCGGGGGATCATCGTGATGGAGCTGTTGCGGAAGCTGGAGCGACTCACGAACCGTAGGATCTTTGAACTATTCGATCTAGTGTGCGGTGTGTCGACGGGAGCAATTCTAGTCTGTGCATTGGGTAAGTGAGGTGTGTTCCCGCTTTGTTCAACACTGTTATACAATGCAGCCCTCTTTTGTAGCCTCGGAAAAGAATCTCACACTCACCGAGGGTATTCATCTGTACAAGAAAATTGCCTACAAAATCTTCCACCGTCCGTCGACGTTCGATAAGCTGTCGGGCGCATCGCGACTCGTTTCTTCGCACGCCTACTACGATATCGATATGTGGGAATCGCTGCTCAAACGTCACATCGGGCATCGTCGGATCATCGATACGGTGATGCTACCAAATGTGCCGAAGGTGGGATGAAGAACCAATGGGGTAAACACACGCATTCTGCACATAAACTTCACCCCGTGTGTGTGTAATTTCTTTTCATCTTTCTTTCGCACGCCAATCGGCGGCCACAGTTCTGCTGCATTTCCACAACGGTGTGCGACGAGTACATCGATGCGCACGTGTTCCGGAACTACACATTCCCGCGAAACGTGCAGTCGGTATACGCCGGGTGCCACACGGCACGCCTCTGGGAGGTGGTGAGGGCTTCTTCCGCCGCACCGGCGTACTTCGGTGATTTCCCGCTAAACGGTCAGCTCCATCAGGACGGCGGGATACTGTACAACAATCCGACTGCGGTGGCCATCCACGAGGCGAAGTGCCTCTGGCCGAAGGAGAAAATCCAGTGCGTTGTCTCGTTCGGAACGGGGCGAACGCGCAGCAAGTCAAACGATGGCCAGAAAATCATCAGCCAAAACATACTCGACCAGGCATCCCTGTCGAGCTCGTGGAAAACGAAATTTTTGCGCATCCTCGATTCGGCCACCGACACCGAGGCGGCCCATACGGTACTGAGTGATCTGTTGCCACCGGGACGATACTTCCGATTCAACCCGTACCTGAAAGAGTTTCTGTCGATGGTCGAGGTGCGACCGGAGAAGCTAGCGCAGCTCGAGCGGGATACGGCGATGTACTTTGCGCGCAACGAGGACAAATTTGAGCAGGTCGCTGATTTGCTAATGCGTAAACGGTCGATTGCACGCAAAGCGTACGATATTGCTAGGAATATCTTGTACCGTTGACGAGAAAAGTTTTGTGTCGACATGACGACAAATAGCAGATTCCAAAGAGATTCTTTAATTAGTTCTAATGCCATCAGGAGTTGATAGGGTAAGCAGTACAACGTGAACGATTGAAGCTAAGTAATTATGATTATGTTTTTCACATAACGATACGAGACATACCTCAGCACGGGAGAAACATTTTGTTTTTCGATAAGTATTCATTTCAATTCTCTAGAGCATCGCTAGGATTTACTTTATTTACTTCTTTATTATTTTTAATTATTTTTTTACGATGGCATCAGATATTGTGAGATTGTGTGAATTGTTAAAAATTTTATTGATGATTAACAAACGAAAAAAAAACTATTAGTTTGTGTCTTTAATCAATATACTTGAATAACATAAAATGTTAAAATTGAATAAATCATAAACTCCACGCTTGGAAAAATTTAAAAAGTCCCGAAGAATGTATTCTAAAAGATGTTGCCCTAGTGAGGCAAAATTTGTTCACAACATGTCCATTCCATAGCTGTAGGAAAACATGCAATGCGGTAAAAATGTGTGAGCAGTACAGAAGAAGGAGTTTTCCACCGCGGTCGTGTGGATCTGTTACATGCGCTCGCACATATTCAACCGACCCGAGAGAACCGATTTATTTTTAAGCGACCGACCAGCGATAGCCGACCCCGAATGGCGTTGCCATATGTTCTGGCAGTTTGACTCTGTCTGTCGGAGCAATAGTTTCGGAAAATCGAGTTAAAGGCAATAGCTTTGAATTTATTTTTTTGCGCGATCTTCATTCAGTGTCTGTCGGAACGATTGAGTGTAGCCAAAATGTCTGTTGGAACGTGATGATTATTACTGACGGAATTGAGTGTGAATTTATGGATCGGGATCTAAAATCCGGGAGGGTGTTATAAACTGTGATTTGAACTGTAAGATATTTTAAGTGACGTGACGATCATCATCATCAGGCAGAAGATGAGTAACATGCAACCGGAAGAGTACGAAAACACGGGCTGGCTGTCGTACTTCAGTCGGCACAAGACCACGTACACCGCGTCCGACATCCACAAGATCAGTAACGAGCTGAACAATGTACGGAAGAACCTAACTGCCACGCAGTACGCTTACGGTGAGCTGAGCAGTGAACTGAAGGCCCTCAAAAGCTTGCAGGAGCAGCAACGTGCTAGCGATGAGTACGAGCAACGTGTCATGGCCGGTGGCAAGGGTGCATCCGCTGGCCTTCCGAAGGCGGCCGAGAAACGCCTAAAGGAGCAATCGGAAGAGATCAAGTGCCTGAAGAGTGATCTGACCAGCTGTCGGAACGAGCTGTCGAAACAGATTGCCGCCCTCAGGGTGGCTTGTAGTGAGCTGGGCAAGAAAACCGGAAAGTCCTCCAAGGGTTCACCGGCGGCCGGTCCGAGCGATGCGGTGGCCTTAAGTCTCGAGAGCCGTATCATCGCCGCGGAGATACAGATCGATCAGCTGGCCACGAACCAAACCGATCGACTGGCAGCCCTGGAGCAAAAGCTTGGCCAGCTAGAGAGACAAAGCACTCCCAACGGGGATGGCTATGACGCTCGGCTAAAGGCACTGGAGGACGATTTCACGCGCAAACTACAGGATCTTACCGATCTGGTGGTGGACCTTCAGCGCAAGCTGGCCACGAGCGAAGCCAAACAGGTGGAAATGCTGCAGAAGCTGACGGCGGCGCAGGCCGCACTCTACGAACAGCTGGAGCACCGGTACGAGCAACAGTGTGGTCAGCTGCGACAGCTTCAGGTACGCCTTAGCCACCTCGGCCAGCGGGATGACATCGATTCCACGTTCGTCTGATGCCGTGACGTCGCCCGGTGGGCCCGGTGTATTTTTACGTTGTAGTAAAATGTCAGGTAAGTGCAACATTTCCTTCCGGTTGATTTATGATCGCGGATGACACGATCGTCCCAGCGGGAGCTATTTATACCGGATCCTGCATCTCGACCGAGGGGGGGATACGATACGGAGAGCAGACCAACGAGGGGACCGATCTAAATGATGTTCCGAGTAGCGAACCGAACATGGAACATGGGATTTTGTTTATGTGCCCTACCGCTGTTGCAGACTGACGATAACTGACTCGGGGACCGACCTGCGCCGGAGGAATGGGACCACAAGAAATAGTAAACATTCACCCACACCCGCGGCCTCCTCACGGTCGTGACAATTGGCACGCACGGGAAACACGGTGGGATTTTCTTTCACGCAATCCGCGCTCGATTCCCTTTCCTCTCCTTTTCCACCCACGGGTGACGACGATGGAAATTAGTCGTCATATTTTGTGGGTGTTATAAACCGGGCCGGACAGCTCGGCTAAATGGGAGATCAATGGGGGCCAAACACACGGTGCCGAGAAAGCATGGGATTAGAGGGAAAAAAGCGGTAGCAAACGTAGGCGAAAAGCCGTCAGAAAGTTTATGGGGAAAACGTGGCACATAAATCAATCGGTCACGGCGTTGCTGATTGCACCGCCAGTAACGCCGGCGGAACAACGTTCTATTTAACCGTTGATGAGCGCACCGAAATACAAACAGTAAAAATGATGGGCCTATGTATTTTATTTTAATTAGATTTAAATTTCTAATGCTCGATCGTGTATATTAAACATGGCGAGGTGATGAAGAATCGAGTGAGTTTCTGTCATATCTGTTTCATTATACTAAACAGAATCGTGGATAAAGGATGAGAGTGAACGTTGAAAGTTACATGAAATATACAATAGTTTAAACATATACAAATTTAGAAGGGCTCAGACTTCAGCCAGCTGTGTCGTTAGAAGCTGAAGTTAATCGCAGCGAGTTTAATGGGTTTAAGACATTAGATTCAAGTGATAAAACACAAAACGACAAGAGTTTTCTTGCTAATACAATTTTGCTTTCTGGAACTCTATAAGGAAGAGGAAATATAAAAGAAGCATATAGCAATTGAATTATTTTAACCGGAAGATGCTGACGATACCGAACTTTATTTGGGAAAATAATGGGCCACGAGTACAACTAATATTTATTTTGAATCAAACATGCAAACCCGGACACCAAACTTTGGCAGTATCCATATCCATAAATTTTTCTAGTTAGTATAAAAACAAAAATACACAGTAAAGTGATAAAAGTAATTGTTTTAATATTTGATAGCAATTAAAATGGGCATAAGTTACTAGCTAGAAACATTTTTTGTTGAAAAATATTACTAATGGTCAGACAAAACAAAACCAAAAATTGTCACTCATCTTTCACTTTCTTTACTTCATTTCCATAGTCGTTTATATTTTTGCAAATTCCAGTGCGGATTTTGCGACAGGAAATAAAAAACTTAAAGGTCTGAAGTTTCCAGCATTTACCGTTTGGAACCGCATTCAAGTTTAGATATAAATCTGTGCAGCATCTGGCTTGGTCTAACGTTCTCGAAATATACGGACGATGTTCATTTGTTTCTTCCAGCATTGAAATTTACTAAAGATCTCTCTCCTATTATAGTTGGAAGATTTCAATCTTCAAGCATTTAAGATATTCAAGGGATCATAAAGCATTCCCAAGCAATCTTTTAATTACTGTTTGTAAGAAGATTGGGAAAGTTAATGGATGACGTGATCAGGGAAGGAGACAGAGAGAGAGAGAGGGAGAGCAATCATTAAATTTTAACATCATCAGTTCAACAACATCTTTCGTACATCGCAAAGCTTCCAGATCGTTAGCATGCTTCCCAACGACACTTAGCAGTCTCAACAGAGATTTTCTTTTCGGGACGGTTTTAGTTTTAACTGCAAGTGACTTGAAAAGCCGCCCGCCACCGGCCACATCGATCGTATGGGACGCACATGTGTAAAGAAAAACACGGCGGATGACATGTGGGGAAAACAAGCGTGCGCATTCGCTCGGTTGTCGGTTTTAATTTTGCTTTCGCTGCGGATCTTTAGCAAAACAAATTCGTCCATCCATCCATCCATCCGGCATATTGCGCGCCGAAACACGCGATTTCCGTATGATGGATGGTGATCTACTCTCGACCAAACACGATCTACTACCCGCCTTTCCGTTTCGGAGCGTTCGCTTTTGAGAGAGGGGGGTGATAGATATTTTACCAAACGAAAATCAACAAGGACGACAAGGATGTTGTTTTGCACAATTTGGGAAAATGGGTTTTAAATGGAAGTGGGGGGGTGTTTTTCCCTTACCCCATCCACTTTATTCTGCACATTTTTCGGGGTTGGTTTTGCCTTTGCTATCTTTTTTTTTCTCACTCGGACTATTGTTTTGTCCACCCCCCCCCCCCACCCGGTGAGGATTTGGGGGAAAAATGTGCCTGTTTTGACGGTTGCCTGTCAAAATAGACAGTTTTCCCCCCCTTCACCATGAGTTTTCTAACCACCTCACCCTTGTTGAGACGAGATTTTAGGACACCAGAACGAGAAAAACGGTAATTGATTGATCGGAATCGAATTTCCCGATTTGTAGTGCGTTTTGGCTCACCATCATTCTTTCCGCTCGTTAGTCACCGGTTTGTAATTTCTTCAAGAATAACTCGCCCGGCATGTTCACGTCGGCGGACAGCAAACAAATGGCGTCGTTTAACACGCATGGTGCGTATTTTCGTTAACTTCTTTTGTACGCCAGGAAGGCACAGGAAGGTTGTTTTTCCGACCCGCGACGCCTCCGAGATTCGCTTTGTTTTCCATCCGCCGGACAGTTTGCCGCCTTTTTGTCGGGTGTTATAAATCGACCTACCCGACGACCTAGTCTCACACCCCATGGTTGGGGGATCCTCGTTTCAGTACACTTTTCCCTTCCCAGGCATTTTTCCGCTTTCTTCTAGACAGTTTGTTTTTTGCTACCTCCACAAACGGTTCAACTGTTGACAGTGTTTTACGTCGCTCTTAATGTTGATCGCTGCCAGTTCGAGGTCCAATTTTCATTCACTTGATCGCCTTGTGCTGGTGTGCGTTTAAAAGGGAAAACCTTATTGCAAAAAAAAACACTCGAACTGAATCTGTTAGTCTCTTTGAACTGAATGTCGGCATTTTTAAAAGAAAAGAAAAAATGGAAAAGACTGTCCACCGTCGCAAGACGCGGTAGGGAAAGCGGAACAAACCTGACAAGTAGATATTTTAACGAGCCGGTACTATTTGCTGGCGTTAATTTATGTTCTTCTCGTGTGCGACTCTGCCCAGTTTAATTGATGGGAAAAACCGACACAAAAAATTTAAATAAATTTGTTTTTGAATTATCATTAATCCTTTGATTTTTAAGTTATCTAGCAGTGACATATTTGTAGGTTGATCTTCTATTACACTGAAACAAAATACATCGATTTACGAGCATGTTCTCCGAAGTGAACTCCCGATAAAGTAAATTGCTCTCAAATCGAGACGGGGGAAAAATATGGAACAAACTTGACAACACAACTCATCGATCGCTCTAGGCAGGAACAAAAACAACCAAAAGAAAACGGGACGGATCAGCAATAAGGCGAGAACCCGGTCATCCGGTCATCTGCCCGACCGTAACGGTCATGGTCCAGTCTCGACCGAGTGGAGTGATTTAATTGAGCGAATAAAACATGGCGCTCGGGATGCTGGATGTTGGCCACACGCTCCTCCGAACATCGGCTATTTATGACCACCACGTCTGGCCTTCCCCGCCGCGACTCGGGACAAAGTGGGTTGCCGGTATGTGGGGAGCCCGCGGGGGGCCCGGAGAGGTTAATTTGCCAGCGCGCACGAGTTATTCGACATTTGCCCGAAGGAAGGCCGGAAGTGTTGCAAGTTCCGTCGACAGGTCGAGAGTGTGGCGTTCAACGATGAAGAAAACAGGAAGAAGGGGCTTCGAAGAATGCGTACCGTTGAATGATGTGTCGACAAAACCCGGGGGGACCTTGGAGAGAGAAAAGCGGATCGACAAGAGTTCCCTTGTTGAGGAAGGTTTTTCGTACGTTCGTGACCTCTTTTTCAAACTATGCTCATAACAATTTTAAAGATCAAATTTGTTGAGTGAAATAAAATGTATACAAGTTTTAGTTACAAAATATTTCTTGCGACCCTTCGGTTTGAAAACTCACCCCAAAACATGAGTACATAGAAAATTACACGATCTCTTACCCCAACAAATGACTTTAAATTACTTCCCGGATGCCTCCGGCAGATGAACTCAGCGTTTTCTTACCTTAAACAACGCTAGGAAAAAAGAACGGTTCCAAAACGAAAGATAAATAAACTGCACCGTAACGTGAGTACCGCATTACTCGTCGCTACTTTGTATCGATTTTTCCAAATAAAACTCAACATAATCACTAACCATTTTTCTTCCCATGCGAATACACTCGCCACTCGGAAAAACCGAACGTGAACCAACCTTCGGTCTAGGGCGCCCAAAATGTTAAACAAATAAACAATCTCCAAGTCGTTTGTGGGGAGGAAAACCAATGGTTGTTTTTCCAACCGGTTTGGCATTCGAACCCGGGGTTCCAAATCGTGCGGCGTGTTCCAGGGAGAGCAAAGTGTACGCAATCATACATAAATGCGCATAAGTTTGCGGCGTTTTCCAGAACATGTACATGCAACAACGGTGGTGGGAACGATTTTCCTTCGCTTTGATCCGACATATTGGGCAATTGAATCGATAAATCAACATGTTTAACAGCAGATCGTAACCTTCGGAAGTCATGTGCCTGTTCATGAGCGGCGCAACAGGTCGCGGAGATATGCTTTAATTTAATTTAAAAGATTTCTTGTTTATGCCCGTCCAAAGATATTCCCATTCCCAAAAACCTAAAACCACCGTCGTTATTTATAGGCCCGCCCATCGGTCGATCGTTTTCGATCGTTCCGGGTGAAATTGGTAAACGCGTACACACCACGCCGGTCGGGCCCAACTCGGGCCGAGGTGTTGCTTTTGGCACATCGTTAGGCATGTTGTTGGAGGTGCGTGTTTTTCTTTTCGCATCGTTTCAGGGAGGGTTTTTGGGAGTGTTGTTTTAGCCGGTAGTGATTGGTTTCGAACGTGATCGTCGGCCAAATTTTACTGATCAATTTCTGGAGATTGGCAATTTTTGTTTTCGTTGAGGGGAAGGCGATCTGTGGGTAACAGTTTTCATTAGAAAAGTTATCAGCTTAATAGTTTCAAGTTTTCAAATGATTGGTTTTTAAATTAGTAAATGTGGTTGTAAAGAAACAAGGCAAATTGAAAAGTTGGGAAAAATCCCGTGTTCGATTTTGTTGCAATTTTAATTTGCATCAGGACACATCAAAACGAATATATGTATTCCACTCCGCATGTCGAACCAATCACCCTTAAAAATGTACCAGTAGGGCACACGATCGAGCGCACAACAATTGGTACGCATGTGGTAGATATATATTTTAATCGAACTGTTTTCATTTAAACTGCATCGCTGCGTACCATAATCGGTGACATAATCTACAAATGTAATACCAAACTTGGCATGCACCGTCCGTTGCCCTTCTCTACTTTATTGATTGAGTTATGACTCTCTGAAAGGGGAAACAATAGTGGGGATGATTTTATCACCCGCCACGGACCGATCAGCGGCAACGATTTACTTTCGCCTTTCGCGGAGCGAAGCAGAAATGGAATCGAATTATGTCCCCATCTTCAGCGCAACGTCGGATAAGAAATTCAACTTGTGTTCGGATTTTACGACCCCAGCACGATCTACCCCCACCCCCTCCCCGGAACGGAAGCGGGAGGCCACTGACGGTGGAACGGGAACTGCATACTAAGCGGGAATTATGTAGCCACCATCGCTGGGCCATCGCGGTCACGCGCAAAGTGAAAAAGAAAAGGGGTTGGGAAAAAACCGGTAAAAAGTGTAGGTGGTTTGAACTATCGCGACAACAATCGGGATGTTCATGCTTAATTACAGTGAGGAACCTCAACAAAAGCGCAACCTAATTGAAAGTATTAAGCGCTAGCACTTAGTCGTTTTCATTTTCTATTTGATGAGATCTAAAGCTGTTCTAGAAATACAACATAAGGTTAGGTTTATCTAGTATAAATTTTACCATGGACGAAATGGGCTCTTACTATATTGCCTCTCACTGTAGACATCGATAAAAAGTGTACGCACCGCGGGAACGCCTGATAACTACCAAACATTTGCACTTTACTTCCGCTGCACCGGCACGCGGGGAATGGCAACATTCAATTTGGACATTTTCTGCCTCGGTCCAATCGGTCAGCAGCTGATGGAATTAGATTGGACCCCGGGGGAGTGGGACAGCTGTAAACGGGATAGAGCGCCCGAAAAGTTCGCCAACGGTGGTGGGATCGGAAAATGATAATAAGTGCGTTCCGTAATTCGTTCGGTTTGGTTGTGGTTTAGTTTGTTATTTAAAACCAGCCCGTGCGGCCTTCAGCACGATCAGTCGTGTGGCACAAACTTGAAGTAATTGATCGTTGTTGAAGGATCGGCGACGGTGCGGATTGGAACCGAGCAAACTAGTGAACCTTAGGATATCACCATCATGACGACTAGAGTGAGTGTTAAGCGGTTATGATAAATAAGCGCCATTCGATTACCTAAAGTGAATCTTGAAATTTTCCTTTCAACTGTGGAGGAGTGTGAGTTATTTGAAACAAAGCTACGAAAAGGATCCTTTTTTAAAACGACAGTTTTTCCGCAGAAATTGATCGTGTGTTCTCCAACTCAAAATGTTCCATTTGTTTTACGAGTGTTTAATTATTTTGACGTTGTATATTTGAGATCTTTTGGCTAAAACTGTTAACATTTTAATAGAAACTATTAAAGCTAGAAAAAAATGAAACTTTCCTAAATAGTATGATTCACCAGGCGCCTCCATGTTTCCCCTATTCAAACGTGTTTTTTCCATTCACAGGTAGTATTAATTCTTGCATCGCTGGCCATCGCCATGCCGAACCTGCCACCCTCCAGCGCTAGTGACTTAGAAAGGTAATTACTTCGCTCTGTGGTAGTAAACCATCGCAGTTGATTTTTATTGTGGAAAATCAATCGTTTGGCAGAGAGTGCGTCAAACGTCATCGTAAACTCCCTCCATGTACCTGATCGACATGTTATGCCTTCAGCTTGTTTGCGTTCACTCAAGCTCGGCCATTTGCGCTTACTTTCTCAACGTCCAACGCTTGGATTAACACCAGCATCTCCGCAGACTGGTACACATAAACAGTATGGTAGCGGAAAACCGGACACCCTTCGAGAATGTTGGTTTTTGCTTCCGTATGGAACGGATTAGCGGCGGCCGTTGTGTTTTTCTTCCGCGAGGTGGAAAACTCCACCATCCTTTCCGATCCAGCTCCGGATCGGGAAAGGAAAAGCAAACATTCCCGGGCGGTAGCGCGCGAAACACACTAACCATCTGCCAAAACAATCGAAAATCGATCCACTCCCCGGACCGTTGACCATCGTTAGGTCGCTGGTTTTCAACCCCCGATCGTCGCTAACTCCCCTCCCCCCTCCCATGGTGGGGTGGAAACGTTGAGTAAACAGCTTTGCGCGAACGACGGAAATCGATTAGCCTGCAATTAGGCTGTAATTTGGAAGGAAACCCACTCAATTGGGGAGGGAACGGGATCAACGGAACGAACACTCGAGCGTACGTTGGAGTGTTTCAAAGGAAACCATTTTCCTTTTAATCGCACGTAAAATACGATCGGTAGGATAATTTTGGGAATGGAAATTGGCAATATTCCATTTCCATCAAATCGGAGCGCAATTGCTGGGGTTTAAGTAGACGCGTGATTTAAAGATTCTTCTCCCGCTTCGTCGCCCGCCTTATTCGCATGATCAGTAAATCGCTGTTCGGTTGGCGATCGAATAGAATAACCCGTTTCAACGGTGCCCTGTTGATGGCCCGGGTTGAAATCTGTTTCTGTCCTGATGTCGGTATTTTAATAGCAAAGCGCTATTTAACTATCATTGGCCGGCAGCCAAATTGCATTCGTTAGACGATGTTTAATACAAACCCGGGAATGGAAATTGTGTCGGTTGAGATTTACGATTCCCGGTTATCTTTTAATAGAAATTATTTCCCTTTGACAACAATGTAGAATGTGGGTTTAAAAACGGTGTTTTGTGCATTTCAGTTTCGCAGCCACCGAAGCACTCGCCCATCACCACCATGACGACCTAGCGCATCATTCCGAAGCTCTTCTGCATAGCTTTGCCAGTACCGATCTACACCATCATTCGGCCGCGTCCGCCGCTGCCACCGCTCTTCTACAGCACGAGGCGTTGCATCATGATGCCCTGCACCACGACGCACTGCACCATGATGCCCTGCACCACGATGCACTGCACCATGATGCGCTGCACCATCACGATGTCCACCATCATGACGTGCACCATGTGCATCACGATGTGGTCGTCACGCACCCGCAGCCGACTGGCTTCTGGAAGAAGAAGCTCGTCTGGAAGCCACGCTGGGTCAAGAGCTGGCAGGAGAAGAAGGTGTACGTCGGCGTCTGGAAGCGCGTCTGGGGTCCGGTGCAGGTGAGCGAGTGGGTGCCCATTCCGAAGCCACCACCGGGCTGGACCAAGCATCACTAGGATAAAACCCTTGAATCGCTAGGGGGGATCGCGAGTAACCTGGGGCCATCGGTCGATGTTTACGTACGAGTAGATTGTAAGCCAACACACGCAGTCAAGATTGTCTTAGGCTTTTAAGAAAGTAAACGTAAGTTACTTGTTATAAATTGTACAATAAAGAAATCATTCTCTGAAATATACAGCGCGTTACGGACATCGAACTATTAATGTTCAATCATTAGGAGAATTTCGTCATATAACAGGGATGCAAGTCACTGTAGCAATTAGTTTCTTGCTGGCAATTGCCGTGAAATTGTTTGCCAACTGAAAGAAAATTTGGGACGGAAAACATTGACATCCATAAATACACGAATTGCGTTGTCTAGAGCTTGTGCTGAGCTCCTTGAATGTTGGATGAATCCCTTTAGGCATGCTTAGGGGAAAATGAGCCAAGATGTACCGGATCGGTACTAGCTGAATCATTTAAAGATTATTTTAGATAATGGAGTATTTTAGTTAGCATGTTTCAAACTCATGTATGATTTCGCTACCATACTTTAAGGTATCACTGTGTGTGTTGAAATGGAAAAAAAGAATTGTTGTTTTCATACATTTTGGTTATAGAACTGTGAAAATTATGAGTAGATTTCACGGATGAACTGTGAAAAAATAATCTTTTTCGCCCAAGGGGTACTTATTGCCTCACGATACTTTACAAACTATTTACACCTGCCAGCAGCAGTAGTGGTGATGGTCGCGTAGGTAGTTTTTCGTTATGATTAATTAGCCGTCAGGAATGTACATACCGCATGGGTTTACTGTCGATCGGTCGTACGATGGGGACGCCACAGTTGGTTTTCATCTTCGACAATTATAGTTTAGTGTTTGCTGGAAGAGGAAAATGCTCATTAGCGCTATACTATATTTATCCCTTCTAGAACCGATCATTTTTTAACATGAAAATGATAATTTACTCACACATATTTGCATATAGTTTTCCGTTTGCTATTCCATGTTTCTTTCGTCACTCTTTAAGAATAAAATGTTCCGTCAGTTTGTAGATTTATCTTATTTCCCTAACTGCGTCTTTGCTAGGTTCTTCCACTTCTTCACATAAGAAACATCTTACAAATTGCCGATTTTGGTTGACTGATATACAATTCTGTTGGTAGGGTTCCTTCTGCTGCAGATGTTTCACTCCTGTTTCATTTGCTGATGCATTTTTACACCGTTCTCCCCTCTACAAACGCCTTCCTCCGAAGGGCTTTTTTCTAGTTTATCATCTATCCGTCAGCTTTTTAACACAGATGCACATACACACACAGAAGAGTTAGTCCTACAAGGATACAGGCCTGTCACATCCGTGCGGTACATGAACTTCGTGCACACGGTGGCGGTGAGGCAATGAGAAGGATATTTTCTGCCACCGTGGGAAAAAGTCGCGCCATTCCGAAACCTTTCGCAGGCACTGCGAAAACAGTGTAATAATAGACAACTGGATGGGATTTGTTGGATGATTTTGGGGGTTCCCTGTAAAAACAATTATCTACACGCAAGCTTCTACTTGCGTGGACATACATTTTACGTTTTTTTACTAGACGCCGAACAAAGGGTTTTTCCTTTAAATTTTGTTATTTTTCTTGGGTAAAATTTGTCTTCTCATTTTTCATCCTTTTTGTTTTGTTTGTGTGCTTCGAGTTTCCAGTAATAATTCAATTCAATATTCACTTTTGGGATTTCAATATTTTTTCATTACATGTTTTGTATACCAAACGTCCAAATTTCTGCGATGCTTTTCCAAGACTTTATGCTCTCCGTCGCCCCTGCTTATATAAAAAAATGATATCTTACGATTGCAATCAATAATCTTCACAATTAAATTAAGATTTCTCTTACGATTATCCTGTGTTCTTTAAGAGTAGTGTTCATTGCTTATGTCTTTGTTTTTGTTTTGTTGGTTTCTTTATGGTTAGCTGGTGATTTTTAATTCATTCGTGTAGGAATAATTTAGACAAAAATTCGCCCTATCCTGTATGTTTGTAGATAGACTGCGGATGGACTCGTAGTCTATTTCCGGTCGAAAGAAGGAGGATAAGAGGAAACACAATACATGTGGGCTCGGCTGCAAAACGTAAACTCCTGTCGTCAATTCTTTCCTCCATCTTTCAACACACAAATAATAAACTACTAGCCTATACAGGTCTTGAATACAACAGAGCCCTAAGCCCATTTTTTTAGAACTACAAAATATAGGCGACCCCACTCGGAGTAGAGGAGCAGGGCCCGTACAACCACAACGTTGAAATACTTGAGTGTATCCAGAACACGTCCTTGACATAGTTTTCTATTCGCATTCGGCCGACCCTCCCGGCATTAAAACAGCTAATCCAAAATCACATCGATCGCATGCCACCGTATGGGCAAGTGCGTTCGGGCGTAAATGAGGTTTTGCCACAAATTACTTCACTCTAGATCCTGGATGACAAAGGTACGACGAAGTGTGGAGAACACGGTAATTTCCCCTTGGGCCCACAAAAGACGGCTCCACCGTAGACGGGAACGATGAGGATATTTCCGCCTTCCCGAGGTTCGATGGCGGGTGCCAGTTGTTGGGCTGTACTGGGCGGTAACGATGTGCCGCATGAATTTACTCGGTCGAAATCGAAAGGTCATAAATCAGGAAATCTATAAAATAGATGAGAAACCTGGGCGCGTTAGTTATCATGCTCAACGGTGGATTAGCCAAGTTGGGGGGTTGTAAGGTGCAAAGGAAGATCAAGTGTTGTGCGCGTGTGTTCATTTTGAAAAAGATTGTATCGGTTGTTGCAAAAACCGATATACGGGGGGAAAGGATGGCCACACGGAAGATGGATGGAGGAGACGTGGGGGGAAAAAAAGAAAGAGAAGAGAAAGAGAGAAAGTGTGAGCAGCGTTTTAGATGGAACGAGGAATAGTAGAGGATCGGGCTACGGCGGTATGCCTTTACCTCATCGTGTCCTCCTTGTAGTCATCTGGGATGACGAATAGATCGGGCGAAATGTCATCCCGGAACTCGAACTTCTGGAAGGTTATCTTGGCCGACACGGTCGGCAGAATGGGGATGTCGATCTTCACCGGAAAGCCACTCGGCAGCTTCAGCGTGACGAACTCGCGCAGTTTACTGAAGTGCTTGAACGGCGCTATCACCTCCAGCACGTTTAGCAGCATGTCCACGCTAAGGGGAAAGTCTTTGCTCTGGTGGAAAAACAATCAAAGAAAAAAAAAATGAGTCAATCCAAAGCAGTTATTAACAATCCCATTGATTGGTACTCACCATAGCTACTGTTGCTTTAAAATTCTTACTCGACTCCTTATAAACTAGTTCCCGGCCTAGGTTCGGGTACTGCCCTGGCTCGGCTGCAATGTAGTCTTCCCAGCGGACGCCACTTGTTGGTGGTGGCTGCAATGAGGCCCTCCGGAAAATTTCCCCATTCTGATCGATCGTACCCGGTTGCCCGGCCTGTCCACCCTTCGTCAACGACTCCATCAGTGCCTTGTTCTTCTGCAAATCGTCCCGGGATAGGTGTTCGCGTCGTTTGCGCTGCTCCAGTGTCAGTCCGTTTATTGTGTAGAGATCACTGTCGTACTGTCCGGCCACCGTTTCCCTCCGGTCCTCGCGGAAGATCCAGCCGGATTGTGCTTTCGTAAAACTAATACCCTTCGTGGACATTTGCGCCGCCAGGATGTCGCTGGACATCAGAATGTCCACCTCGTCCTCGATCTCCAGCTCCGTCTCCTCGTGGCGTACGTGCTGGTAGCAACGGCACTCGTTGTCGAGCGCCGTCAGCGAGTCCTTCGGAGAGTTTTCACCCTTAAAGATGAATGAAATGTCGCCACGCTCCCATCGCATGTCGGAAAAGTCGACCAGCGTCGTATCGAGCCGGATCGAGCAACCAGATTTGTGGATTTTACACACATCCGAGGGTAGGATGCGGGAGATCAGCGGTACCCACGAGTGAAAGTCCCACTTTAGCTCCATGTAGAAGTCACCCATCTGGTTCAGTGCTTTCACCAGGTTCGGGCGCCTCTGTTCCATCTGTTCGCGCGCCTGTTCCTTCAGTTTGCGCAGCAATGAGCTGACTGCAAGGGAAAGATAAACATATCATTATAACCGCAATCGTTTTGCAAGGTAATACACGAATGATCAATGCTTACTTATCTGTCGATCTCCGTAGGAGATCGCCTCCGCTAGCGGGGACCATCCTTGTGAGTTTTTTACTTTAACCGGTGCGCCGTGTGCAAGCAAAAGAAAGGTACATTCTAAAATAAACCAAATGAAATGTTGATTAGATTAATTATAATGTTATCATCAGTACGTTGGCTAAACCCCTTTAAGCGTTACCATAACATGCTGCTTTCTACTGAATGAAAAAAGATAACATTCAGACCACGCGATACTGATAAATATCAGATAATAAAAATGAAAAAAGAAAACGTTGAAGTTAATGTGACAAATGATTCATTATGCCGCAAAAGGAATGAACGACGTAAAACCTAACTAACGCAAGTCATCAACCTCCTACCACACAATGGGTTTTCATTGTTCACGCACGAATCTTTGAAAAGCGAAAGAAAATTGATTCCTTTCTTTTTTCGAATATTTTTTCAAATAAAGTAACTTCTCTGTTGACGAGATGGTAGCTAGAGATTAATGGAAGAGTGATAAAATTGTGTTATCCCACTGTCAAACGTTGCAGGTTTTATAATGTTCTCTAACGGTTATTGAATGATTTCGAAGGGCCTCGAGGTTCACGTGGCTCCAGGTAATGGCGGCTCTCTACCATGCCATTCCAGCTCCTCAAATCCTCGGGGAGAGATTAAAACAGCTTGGATGCGTAGGGAAAGGACACCGCAAATGAAACGACGTTCACGTTGTACCTTTGCGTTGGCCCGGGTTAAGCAAATAGGATGTCGGCGCTTCCTTTCCAGTTCCAGGAAATACACTCCGCTGCTTTACTAAAAATAGCCGAACACAAATGGATCGTCCAATGTAGAAGGAAAAAATCTAGGGGGTAGGTGGAAGGATAAGTTGATTCGCGCGGTGATGAAACGAACCGAGCCAGTCAAGGGCTATCGAAGGAAGTCAACAAACCGAGGATATAATCAATACAAGGAGCAACAAAACAGGCAGAGAGGACCTTGATAAAAGAGAAAAATAAAACACAAAAATACCATTCCAATCTCTTTCCTTCCGATTGCGACGCATCCTTCGCGTCGTGGAAAAATTCTAGGACAGGAAACGACACTGAATCAAGGTTATTGACGGTGGTAGCGATGAGAATCGGCTCGTTTGCTTCTAGCTCGAATGGCAATTAGAGAAAGGTTGAGTGCATTACAGAGAAAGGGAGAGTGTAGAAACCACTCAACAAGAATTTAAATGGAGCGGACGGCTTCTAGGAAGAGGTTCACGTTAAGAAATCGAAAATAAATGAATAGCCGCGTGATAGCTCCTTGCATAAATTATGAATATCGGGAGATAGGGAAGAACATAATCAGAACACAATATCTTTGGAGAACATATCTTTTCGAAATCTCGGTTACAAGACCGAATGCTCTTAAATTATATTTAGTTATCAATCAAATTGATCTGTTTCAATCGATTTTTAAATAGCCTTTTTGTTGTTTAATATTCTTCTTATCGATATTTAATATCGTAAATGTAGTATAATTTAGATGAATAATCATCTAAAAATGCACCAAATAGGAATGATGCAAAATATGCAACATCACATGATTCATTTCAACCTAACGCGTGTGATAAACCACTTAAAAATAAACATAAATCCACCCACCTTATCTTTTGGCGCACAGTTAAGACACCTACTTCCCAACCCCGTTCACTGACTCAGCAGTAAACGCATTCTTTGCACGTTTGTTTGCACTGGTTCAGCGTGGTTTTTAACCTTATCGCAGAATCAGACACCACATGTGCCCACGTACAAATCGATGCTTTCTGCAAGTCGTTCAAATGGGGTTGCCCACCCCTTTGCGCTTCCCCGGTACGCGATATATTTTCCGATAATGCCGGAGGAACACCCTGGACAGAGGAAGTTCATTAAAAATCGATCCAATTGAAATTACCTGTTTGCCCGGGATGTAAGGTATTCCCAACAGCTACTCGGCAATTTTGCGGCGATACCAAATGTATCGGTATCGATGTACTGAAAAGTGGAAGTACTTGAAAAAATAAAAAAAACCACACCATTCGACCACCAGAGTGCTCTTCTTATCAGCGTGCCGCATACATACGACAAATGAATCGAAAGATAAATAACAAATAATTGTACCTATCCAGTGGGGGGGCAACCGAAGGCAGACTAATGTTGCGGATATTTTACTCGAAGGTACTCGAAGAGCTCGTTTTTCGTACTTTCCACGGTAGCAACGAATAGGATAATTCACTTTGCCGTTACTGGAAAGACAATTTCGAGACCTCTTACCGGGCACTGGTCTCGACACGGAGAAAAAGTTCGCGTACGAATGCACTGGGAAGCGAAACGGAAAGCGACGTTATCGCGGCGCACTTTCATCTTCACTCGTCGATCCGAATAAAATCAGCCGCTTGATATGCGGTTACACTATCCATGGGGAAATGGGTTCAGTGTGCGGAAAGGACGACCATAGGCGGAATGTATAAAATATTTATATCAATACAACGTTGATGGTTTTCCATCGCCAAATTACTGTCACGCATTTTATGCATTCAAGTAACCATTTATCTTTTAGCTTTTTATATTAACAATGTGCTGTTCCAACACGTAGTTTTCCCCCCTTTTTAGGTTCTATTCGGTTGATTTACCTTTTCTTCCCAGCATAACCGCCAAGTGAAGTGGTGTGTTGCCTAAAACGAAAAGAATAGTTTGTTGTTATTAATACCGAACACTACGAATGTCTTTTTCACTGATGTATCTATTTACAAACAAAACTTTGACTCCATCATTTCCAGCCGGCTCAAGGGACCAAGGACATAGCGACGCGCGAGCAAATACATTTTGTTTCAAGGATTATTTCATATACAAGTGTGCATTCTTTCGTTCGCTTGTTTAAGAAATTACAAATCGGTGCTACTTCCGGCAATTAACACGCTTGAGCGGCGAAAGAAATCGATAAAACCCCTTTCGCTTCTTTGCTTATACAACAAAAAACAGTTCGGATAGCTCGAGCTAATAAACTTAGCGATGCATAAACATGAGCTCACAACGGGAAGCCCCGGGAATCAGCTAACTGGTTATGCTCGCGCGTCTCCCCGGGAAGTTTCTTCTTGTGGTGGCCCGGAAACGGTGGAACGAGGCTGGTGCAGCAACGAGTTCAATTCTCTTACCATGTTTATCTTTTTCGGCAATTTCGTGCGTCCTGAGCAGTGACGAAAGTTTACGCGTATCACCGTTAAACACGCATTCATGCAGCGGATACGAGTCCGACATTCTTTCGCCGACATGCACTGCAGTTGATAGAAAACATTTTACCAAACACAGGACGGCACGGCAACTGCACGGCAACGGCACGGCAACTGCACGGAAACGGCACGGCAACGGCGACGACAACGACGGCGATGGAACACGCGACGCGTTGCAGTCGATTCTTTTAGGGAATTGTTTCTTTCAGGGAAAACGGTTCGATGAACGACTGAAAGACTGAGTTTTGCACGGGAATGGTAAAACGTCAAACGAACTAGACTGCTGTCAGTGTCAAAATATTTTTCTTTGACCAAGGTTACTCGACGTATGGTTCGAGGTACAATAACTTTTATGTTCCTGAATCGATTTTTACAATTGACCACTCAAATGAATGGTCTTTTCACAAACTGCTTTATGTCCAAAAACATTTTACAAATTTAAAATAAAAAAAAAAAATAAAGAAATCTTTGTTGAAATATTTATTTTACCGAGGTTACTAAGGAAATATTTCAACTAAAACGTTTCGTGTGCAATATTTCATTCGCAACTTCCTTCGAAAGTTGAACGCAATGAACCATTGGAAAAAATTAAAATGTGATTAAAATTTCTTGGGCCAAACCACTTTAGATTTAAGTAAACTTTGCATAAAATATTGTTATGGTTTGTTGGTTTACATAAAATGATTAAAACTTTATTACTAATTACGTTCAAAATTACATGTTAAAATTATAACGCGCGTGTGTGTGTATCCGGTGTATTGCGGCCAGCGCTGCCGTACGTCCGTGCCCGTGCGCGGTTGGGAAGCGAGAGGGCTCGGGGCCGATCTTCTCGAGCGCGCCACGGCAAGGACTCTCCACATCGAAAACCCAGTCAACAAGGACAGGGTTGAGCGGAAGCGTTACGCGCGCGCCCAAGGTGCCTACACAACACCTCCCCCTTTTAAGTCAGCCGATACGCGGTGAACCTACGAGGCAGTCTTCTATTCCTAGAAGAACGTCGTGGTAGTAGCGGCTGCTGGTAGTTGTCGTTCGCTATGACAGGAGGCGGACGTCGCGCCTCTTGCTGCGGTGGCGCTGCTAGCGATGCTGATGATTCGACCTCCGGTTGGGATGAAACCGAGGGCTCCGATGCTCCAGGTTGGTGGGATGTCTGTCGTATCCCGGGCAAGTTCCACGCGTCCAGCAATACGTGAAGTGGAAGTTGATCCCAATCCTGCTCCGCATGATCCGAAGAAGCCGTAGTGCGTCGACGGAGTTGATCCACGTGCCGACGGAGCTTCCTCTGGTTTTCGGTGATGACCTCGAACATAACACGTCCGATGCTGCGGACGATTCTCCCAGCGATCCAACTCCAAGAGTTCCTCCGGTACACCTTGGCATAAACTGGATCGCCCGGATGCCATTTAAGAGAACCGTTCTCCGCCGTAGACTCTGATGATGCTGAAGAGCGCAGCAAATGATGAATGGTCCTGATCTCCCGGCCCAACATTACCTCCGCTGGAGTGCGCTGTTCCAGGACTGCATTTGGTGTGGATCTGTAAGTATGAAGGAAAAGATCCAAAGCCTCTTCGAGTGATGTGGCTCCCACTCGAATCTTCTTTAAGGCACGCTTTAGGGTATCCACAAACCGCTCGGCTTGGCCATTCGATTGTGGGTGGAATGGCGCGGTTGTGATATGTTTTATACCGTTGCTGCTACAGAACTCCTTGAAAGTTCCGCTAACAAACTGCGTGCCATTGTCGCTGACCAGTGTAACCGGTGGTCCGAATCTTGAAAATATTCCTCGCAAAATACTTATCGTTGACGACGCTGTGATGCTTCCAGTTTTTATGATTTCGGGCCACTTGGAGAATGCATCGATTACGACCAGGAAATATGCTCCATCGACTGGTCCCGCGTAATCGATGTGAACCCTGTCCCAAGGTCCAGATGGTTTGGGCCAACGCGATGATGTCTCTACCGGTGGAGATTTAGCTGCGTCTTGGCACGCCTCGCATGCAGCGACGCGATCGGCAATGTCCCCGTCCAATGATGGCCAGTATACAAAACTGCGTGCGATTGCCTTCATCCTCTGGATGCCCGGATGTCCTCGATGTAGTTGAGTAAGGCATCTTTTCTGTAGCGATGTAGGGATCACCACCCTCTCCCCGAAAAGGATGCAGCCATCCACGGTTGTAAGTGCTTCCTTCCTGTTGTAGAATCGAGCCAAATCTGCGCCATATGTGATATTATTTGGCCAGCCATTCGTGATGTAGCGATAAACCTCACGCAACAGGGTATCGTTTCCCGTAGCCGTTGTGACTTCTCTAAAATTGATTGGGAAAGCGTTTAATGAATGTACGACTACGGAACTAATGGCTTCCTCGAGCTTTATACTCGCAATCATGTACTCAGGCTCCGGCTTCGCGTGCTTGCTGATGATTTGTACACTGCACACCCTAACGGTTTTAGTAGACAGTTGTGGTCGGTATTGTTCTCGACGTACGTGGTACTTTTGTGAGCGGCAGCGTTCCTCACAATGACCGATCTTATCGCATTTTTGACACTTATGGGTAGCCTGCGGACAATCTTTCACCCAATGCCAAACACCGCAGCGCCAACATGCGCTTGGTGGCCTAATATTGTTGGCTGACCGATCATCACTACTGCCCCAGCGGGAACGTGGCCCTCTCCCGCGCATCTTCTGCTCATGATGCCGACCGTCATTTTGTAAGGCGAGCACACGTTCTCCTGCTTCCCCGACGATCAATGCATTGTCTAGTTTTAAATTTGCAATACGATTGCACTCCGCGGATAGTTGCTCAAGCGTTACATCTTCTCTCTCTTCTATGCGAGTAAGTAACTTTAATCGGAAATCTTTGTCCGTTTCCTCCTTGAGTCCGCAAACAAAAACTAGACATTTAAGTTGTTCTTCGCTCATCTGATTGAGTTTGAAGTCCACGCACACTCGGTTGACCCGGCAAGCGTACGCCAAAAAATCCTCTGTGTGAGATTTCAAAAGCTGCATACACTTGTAGCGCTTGCTCAAAAGGGATTCTGCCCTCCCGAAAATTGATTTTAGCTTCTCCACTGTAGCCGCCAGCGTAAAATCCCGGGGATAACGGGGAAGGATAAAACTTACATACCGATCGTGTTCTATTGTCCCCAGCTTGCGCATGAGCAATCTGACCTTTGCTGCATCGTCGATCCTGGCAGCGTCCTTGGTGAAAAGGTCTTCGTATCGTGAGTACCATTGTTCAAACGTTACCCCGGCGTCGGCCTCGAAGCGAAACTTGGTGATGTTCCCAGCCAACGAGTCGATTATTTGTTCCGGATTATAGGCCATCGGCTGGTGCTGCTCCTGCGGCTGTGGTGGCATTTGCGGGTAGGGGGCTGGATGCTGTTGGCTCATCATTAATTTTGTTATGAGCTGCTGCTGCTGCTGCATTTGCTGTTGCAAAATTTTCACGATTTCTATCATCGGAGGGTCTCCATGTGGGCACGCGGTCGACAGCGATGGCGGATTGCAGCCTGGTGACGCCTGCGGGAGCGATGGCGGATGCTGGCTTAGTGACGCCTGCGGGAGCGATGGTGGATGCTGGCTTAGCGTCGCTTGGACACTCGGTGGCTGCTCCGTCGTTGGGGCGTTTGGCCAAAGCGGCGTGCCGTTTGCCGTTTGCAAAAATGCTGGAACCTCGGCGGGCTGCGATAAACGGCGATTCTCATCCTCCATGTCCAAGTCTGCCGGACTTGAATCTTCACGGCGTCTTTTGCTCTTCGGCGGAATTTTTACACACGCACTTATTCACTTTCACACATAAAAATCTTTGGTCTCTTTTTCCTCGTCGCCACTGTTATGGTTTGTTGGTTTACATAAAATGATTAAAACTTTATTACTAATTACGTTCAAAATTACATGTTAAAATTATAACGCGCGTGTGTGTGTATCCGGTGTATTGCGGCCAGCGCTGCCGTACGTCCGTGCCCGTGCGCGGTTGGGAAGCGAGAGGGCTCGGGGCCGATCTTCTCGAGCGCGCCACGGCAAGGACTCTCCACATCGAAAACCCAGTCAACAAGGACAGGGTTGAGCGGAAGCGTTACGCGCGCGCCCAAGGTGCCTACACAACAAATATAAAAAAGAAAACTTCGTTTCTTGACTACCAAATAAGTTTATTTTTCTTCTTTTACATCTGACAATATATCTTATACAATGTAAGTAGATTTTCTGCGTGTGTGTGTGTTTTTTTCTCTCCTTCCTCACACCCCGTGTGGTTTTTGTCACTTTGCGTACCTTTGCATTCGTTCGAATAGTTAGCATAGTAAGTTTAGGGTTTAAGTAACTTTCTTCTTGCCACTGTTATTTAATAAGTTGTAGTTAGTGTTCATTCAGGGGGACTGGGGATAGGTAGGTAGTAAGAGTAAGTATCGATGTTTGCTTTTTTACTTCCCGACCAATGAATAGACACAGGTGATCATTTCTCTGTTACTTGAAAGTATTCTTCTTTAGGAGTTCACATATTGTTACGTTGCTAAATGAGTATGATTTCTATTTCTGGGTCGCCCATATGCTGTACTGTGTGTGTAAAGTTGTTTGACATCGATTGCGAGTGCGCTTGAGCACTTTCTTTGAAAGGTTGATTTTGATACAAATTGAGTGTGGTGAAAAGTAAAACACTTTCAAATGCTCTGACTTTGGTAGAAGACCGTTTTCTTTGGGCGCCATTTGGTTCGCTTGATTCAGCCCTACAGCTAATAGTTACTTTTCACCATTTATTTCTTACAATTTCGCGTAAAAATAAACCTTACCTTCACGTGCTGTGTGCAGGCAAGGGTAATAAATATAATCTCAAAATAACGTTGTAGTAGGTCCAAGACACCGAACGTCTTCAACGATGTCCGGAGTGCGAAAACGAGTGTGGTTAACAAAATAATCGAACAAAAACAAAATCTTAGTTGGTAAAACAATACGAAACTGAATGGCTTGCCCGGCGTGTGGCTGCGAATGCAAACTAAATCAGTCACTCCGGATCGTATAATTAATAGCGAGTGTTTTCATTTTTTGTTTAGTGTACTAATTAGTAGGAACTCTTTTTACCATTTTCGTTAGGTTGCTTTCTTTTGTCTTATTTGCGTTTTGCTTAACATGGTCCGGAGGAACTGGTAGTGTTTGGTCGATGTCACCAACGACATTGTTGCGATGAGTATTTAAATTTTGGTAGGTACCCTTCAACATAGTGACCTCAAGCAACACATGCCAGGTTTCACCCCCGGGTTCGGTGGAATCCGCAAATATGTTCGCTTTCTATGAACAGATGAGAAGCGGTCAGAATACCAGCAAGGATCACAGTAATGTGAATTTTAAAACTGAAAGCACACAAGAGGGGAAAATAAGAAACAATTCAAACAACTTCCTCAGAAGAAGAGGAACAACACTTTGCTTGCTTTAGCTTAGTGTCCTCCGGAAGGTGTTTGAACTGTTTGAGCCAATTTCCTGCCTCAAACATGTGTGACTATTAGCGGTTTTCAATTTCAAATGAAACTCCACATGAATCCAGTTTACTGCTCTGTTCATATTATTTTCCACGCGAAACTAATTCCGGATCCTGTCGATCAACATCGAACTGGGACATTGATCAACTTGTGGGTTCAGCATTTAAAAGAATTCAACCAAAGAACAAATAAATAAATAAACAAATTTCCCTTTGAGCACCGATCGTTTCCTCTGGGATCTGGCAACGGACAAATGGGAACAGGAACTTTGTAGTAATGGGTATTCGCTTTCCTCGAAACACGTGTTCTAGGAAGCTCGAACCCGGTTAGATCACAACTCTTGAAGGATAAAGAGATACATTAAGTGTGGATGCCTCTTAGTTTAGTAGCTCGGTCCATCTTGAGGCGGGAGGGGGGTGGTGAGTTAGCTGAAACAGCTAACAGTGTGGCTGTGCTGCTGTTGACATTTGACACGTGAAAGAACTTCATCTCAATCTTGGCTAAAATCGTTTTGCTTGCTCACTTTTCCAATGCGAGGACAAATGTAATCGTTCATGATATGTCGAGTCTTTTCTACATTTCTTCTTCATCTGTTGGCTTCCTTCTGCTGCGTAGTTAGATTTTTCCAAATGTGTGTGTGTGTGTGATTTCAAATCGAGCCTTTTTCGTTTCGGTTTAATTTGATATTTTTTGGAGTTTTGCCGCATGTGTCTATTGTGTGAATTTGTTTCTCTTCTGTTTTCTCTTGATTCATTTTTTTTAACCATTTCCTCACATCTTTCTTTCAAATAGGAACAAAATAGGTTTCTTTTAAAGTTAAGTGATTCAGCTTTACGCCAGTTTCACAATCTTCAACCTTCCTTGACATTCAGTCACGCATTTCAATTCGATCTACTAAACTATTATTGTTGTTCTCGCGAGTATCCTTTTCTTCAATTTTGCGTGTTCGCTTGGAATGAGTATTCATAGTTTTTTTTTCTTGTAAAATAACTGTGCATGTTTGACGTGGTTGTCTTTTCTTGGCGCATTTTTGGAGTGCATTTGAGACGAGTAATGTGTGCGTGTGTGTTTGGTACTTCCCCCAAAAGAAACAACGATCAATTCTTCCCCATTTCTTCTGCTTGATTGGATTTGAAGTAGAAAAAAAGTTCAACATTCTTTTACGTTCGTTCGTCATTTTCAAAAATGCTCACAGTTGATTGTTCTTACGATACGGTACGCATTTTGTGTGTGTTTATTTGAAGGTATGTGCGTGGATTGGAAAAGTACACTGCTTACAGTTGCACCGTTTCTGTGGTCAGTAGGGTGTTTCCGGATTTTCGTTTCACTCCTCCACACCTGTGTTGGAAATTGTGAAAGTTCATTGTTGTGTGTATTGCATCATCTTATCTCTTTAGTACATTGCACCATGAGTCCCTCTGCTTGAACCGTCTCGTTCCATGTTTCCGCGCTTATCAATGTTGCTGCTTCTTTAGCTAGCTTCTCATTATTTCTAAATGCTAACAGATTCAATCACTTAGATATTATAAATAAAAAGATTAAACCCAAGCTAACTCTACCATTTATAATTACGGTTATTTCTAGTAGTACGTTTTCGTAATGCTTGTGTAATCTGTAATTTTAATGCAAATTGTCGCAAACCTTTCCCCCCTCACCCACTTTTCACCGTGTGCCAGAGGGTTGGGAATGCATTTTAGGAACTTTTCATTAGTAGTGCTTGATGTCACCCACAATCATCTTCGTTTTTGAATATCAATCTACTCATATCATTAGCGACCAGTTAGATAATGTTTAATAATCACTTGTCTCATCTCTTTTACTTCTATCTCATTTCGTCCGCCTTGGGAATCATAATTCCTACATGAATAGCGTAAAACTTGAATTCGTTCTCCTGTCGACTTCAAGAGATCGGGTTGAAGTTTTGTATCGCGTTTCAAAGAATAACCCTAACGTTATCGAAGAGAAGGTAGTTATGCTTCCTCGCAATTGTAAGCACAATTTACCTACTCTTCAGACGATCCGCTTCCGTTTTGATTGATAGCGTTGACATAAATCATTACATTGCACGTGGGTTTTTTTTTCATTTACATACATTTATCAGTTTAGTTACAAGCAGCCTACAACACATCATCATCATCATTCGGTACGTTCGAGAACGGCACCTGCTGCGAAATGAGTGGTCATCACCAACGAGGGCAACCGACTCCCATTCTAATATGCACTCGTTAATAATATTTTTTTGTGGATTTTTTATCATTTTAATTTTTTTTTCGTTTTTTCAGTTTTATAAAATATCTCTATGTATAATAAGCCAATTCTAGATGTTAAGTATCATCGCAATCGTCATTGTCAGTGTAATGGACTACTTTGGAACGCTTGTTTGGTGTTAATTTACGGTTCAAGCCTTTAGCCCGTCCATCGGGAACGGCATGTTTTGGCGCAATGGTTCGAAAATCGCCCGCATCAAATGGCTTATCGCGTGTGAGGAGTGCACACTTTTCCGGATTCTGCTGTTAAAACTACACCCTGCCGACCGAATGGTTTTAATTTCTGTCGGTTTTTAAAAGGAAGAGTGTACGGTAATTCTATTTCATTATTAGAAGTTTAACAATCATTTCAACACATGTATGGGATTGATTTTTTCTGTTCCTATGTTGGTTCATTTACTTCGACTTCGTTTAGTGTTTTCTAACGCTGGTTGCACATTTTGGAACTAAACACACACACACACTCTAAATGGTGATTCGTACAACTCGATCCATGGAGTTTGCAGAGTTGTTTTTTGTTCTCTATCTCTTCTGCATGTTTTGCTTTCCTCACCTAAAACTCACTTTATACAATAATTCATCAATGTTTCTTACACATAATTTCGCCTCCCCTCTTTTCAGCGTTATCATCGTCCTTTTTCGTGTTTTAAACTCCTTTTAACGAATGCCGTTCTTCCGTTTGGTTTGCGTCTCCTTAGCCCTATGTATTATTAGTTAGTAGAATTTTAGTTCTCATCTCTTAGCATTCAGAGATGAGAGCAAGCGAGGTGCAAAAACTGTTCTGTTTAACCGGGTACGACAGGGTTTTTGGGCGCAGAGTTTGGCGCTGAAGTGTCGATAGAAGCGACGGAATGGTCGACCTGTTCTTTTCTGCTCAGACTAAAAGCAGGTTCGGCTCAACAGACAGACGTTGTGATAAGCGCCGCATTTCAGTGAGCGCAATCTTTTTGGGACGTTGTTTGAGAATGATCCTTGCCAGACAATCCTGTCGTATATCTCTGGCGCAGAACAGTCCGGAGACCAGCTTGTTGGTTCCGTTAGCGCCGAAATCCTACGACAGGTTGCTTGAGGTTCAATGGACATATTTTCCAATCCCAATTAGAGCACTCAAATGCTTGCTACCTTATGCGACGCGTTGTCTTACCGTTGTGATTTCATTCTAAGCTAATAAAGAAAGGTGTTCGCATTCCCTTTTTACCTAACGAGTTCATCAACCAAATGCTACAACCATCAACACTGACAGCACCACGACAAACGTTCAGTCTCTAGTAACTTTACATTTGTTTTCATGCTTCACGTTTCATAGAGTTATGTTCAACTCTCATCGTTATCTCTGTTAGTGTGTGTGTGTGTATGGTTTTTTGTTTGTGTCAGTGTTTTGTTTATATTTAATTTTTTTTCCGTCAAGCATTTTTCCTTCCGCTTCCGCGTCTCCTTTCACTCCCAAAAAACATCGAACAATCCGGTTGGGATAAATTCATGCGCCTAAATAGTACAATTACTACACTCTCGTTTATAACGTATATTTTTATCTATGTTTCATTTCATTTTTTCTTTATTTTAAAGTAGGAACTTAATTGTTGCATTTCTTCTGTGTCTGTGTTTTTCATTTCTTCTTCTTTTCTTTTCTTGCCATTTGGCGTAGATTTTCATCTTCTTCGCTTCGTTTTGTTTTCTTGCAGTGTTTTCTTCAATTCGTTTTCGTCTTTGCCAGCATGTGGTTTCTTGCGCGTGTGGTTTGTCTTCGTTGATGTAACAATATGTTGTTGCACGCGTCGAAATGGTTTTCTTTCTCCTTTCTTAACTTGCTACGGTGGTGCTGTGCAGATTCTGTGTGTCGTTTCAGGTTTGTTGGCATCGATCGCACTCTCGTGCTGTTGTGTGCTTGTGTCTTGGGGCGATGTACAGCACAGCTTCGGGTATCATTAGTCGTTGTTGCGTTCGTTAAGATGGCAAATATTTTCAACTATTTTTTTTCTAGTTGATGGTGCTGGAAGGTCCGTCTTCGAGTATATCCCGCATCCCGTAATTCGTGAAGTGATTATGTTAACTCAATCTCAACCAACGTGTCTGTTGAAGTGTCTGAAAACGTTAAACAGCGTCAGAATAAAATATATTGCTTAAATTAACACGAAAGCTTTACAAAACTTACCATAAACAAAAAATAAAAAAATCCTTCGGATCTGGCGTTTTGTATTTCCTTTGAAGAAGTGCTCTCCCCATTTGAAAGCTTCGTTTGTTGATCGTCTCTGAAAAAGAGAAACAAGCACAAGCAAACATCATTAGCAGATAAAAGAAACCGTGCACAAAGCAGGAATAAAAGCGCCCATCAAACCGTCGCAAAAGGCTTTTCAATAAAATTAGATAATGTAATGGATGGAAAAAACAATACGAACGGAAGTAACCGAAGACTCGTAGATTCAGCAAAAACGTGCAACAAAATGGCTTCCATTAGTATAGGGGAATGTTGATGCTGACTATGCGCTAATGCGCCGTCTTGGTCGTGCCCACATTTGGCCGCTGGTGGAGGATGGGGAAGCAAGAGAACAACACTCTATATCATCGTCACTCCTAATTAAAGCAGCAAATTAAATACTACCCCATCTTGGCCGGAAGGAAAGAGAAAAACCGAGTTGCTCATTGGCTCTATGGTAGTAGTAAGGTGGGTGTATGTGTTAGGGTATTTGTGTGTGCCAGGGACTAATGGGAACGAAGTGGAAGAGAATCCTCCACTCAAGAAACCAAGCATCCAACCAAGCCGTAGCCGACGATGATGGTTTTTGCTAATGCACAAACCGGATGGGGAAAATAAAATAAAATAAATGAATCAACCATCCGAAGGGGAAGAGGGGTCACGAGGACGAGCGAAAGGTTGATGGAAAAGGCGGAAAAAGGGATGCGACCAGCGAGCTGAAGGTGAAAGAGGAAGAAAGATGCATGGTCCACCCATTTTCATTTTCATTTTCCTCGCTCCGTTTAGCGAGGACCGCGCGAAGAAGAATGGCGTTAGGAGGAGGGTAAAAAATACCACGAGCGCACAAGGGTGTGTGTATGTGTGTGCGCAGCTCACTGTAAGTGTGAAACAAAACCCGTAACATAATCGTCAAGGGGGAGAGAGCCAGTCCGGGAGACCAGCATCCCCACGACCCAAGCGGATCGTCGGCGACAAAAAGAACATCTTCGGAAAAGCGGTCGGAGTCGGGTCGGTATTGTGGAAACCGGCTGGCGGTGGTGGTGAGCGTGGGGGCTCTTTGTTTGTGTGTGCATGTAGGGGTGGATAAGGGCCCCGTGCCGTAAGAGCTAGCCATTTATTTCCTTCGGCCGTCAACCCGTACGTGCGCTAATGTGTGAAGTATATAATGAGATGAATACGGTAACGGCAAGGCAAGAAGAATACGGACCGAGGGCGATTATTTTCTACTGTTTTTCGCTACACTGGTATTCGTATGTGTGGTGGCGCACTCGCGCAGCATAATTTGAGCAGCGCTGATGATAAGAATAAGCGACGACAAACCCGGGCCCAACCCAAAACCCTTCGACTATGTACTAATTAGTGCCTTCGGTGAACGGGCTCGGGTTTTCCCCGGGTGTAGTCGGAACCGGATTGCGAAAGGGGTTTAATTTAGGTGAGTGAGAACGAAAAAAGGGCGTTCACGATGGCAAAGGGCAGCTGTTGTAGATAAGAATCGAGAGACGGATGAGAACGGGCGAGAGTAATTGGTTGTTGGCTGCATCTTTCCTGGACTTTTGGAGAGTGGAATGGAGAGATGGAAACCCTTGGAGAGGTAGCGGTGGTTATATATAATTTGTTAAACTCATTAGGTAGTAAGATTGTTGCAGGCGGCCGTAGAAAAAGTAAAATGGTGGATACAGTGTAACATCGTGGAAAGCATTCATGTTACATTTGACGTAAGGAAAACAAGGACAATTTAGAAATAAAAGGTCCTTGAATAAAGATGTTTATTTTCCGTTAATTTTATATTGATAACTTTTTTGAAAGATAAGTCCTTGCTTCTTCAGTAAATAAATGTTTTACTTGATACAAAACGCATATCTTGTTCAAACTCAAACCCACGTTTCTATGCGACGGATAATAAAATCAATCGAAAGCAATGCGACATGCAAAGACATCGATGTCGAGTCGTTCGATGCGGCAGAGTGATTATCAGAGGCGAATGCAGGCGCATAATGAACGTTTCTTGCTGCAGATAATCGCATTCGGCACCTTTCGTCAGTATTCCCACCACCCCCCAAGGACCCCCAATGATCCCCGTTCGGGATGATTCTCATTTCCCATTTTCGCAAGCGTACCTGATGACCGTATCAGGAAAGGGCCACTGCAGCTTTCCGCACCCAGCTGATTGTCAGTCTTCTCTGTGTGCCCGGTTTTTTGGGCCATTCCGAGCTCGGTGGCAAGAGATTACCGTCATACCGCCTCGGCTGTGCCCTCCCTATTAGTCCATTAGTCATTCAAAATTTCATAACCTCATGAATACTGCAGGCACCTTTTTCTGAAGTCTCGGCAGCATAATGTGGCCCCGGCGCAGCTCGGGAAAGAACAGAAGCAGACGTACCCACCATCGGGTCCAGCGTCAAGCCGGGGTCCGCTCTCGCAAACGAATGAGTATAATTGAAAATGTTGAAAGTTTTCATATTCATCAATAGATTAAATATGAATGAACGTGCTGCCGGCCGACCTCTCGCGTTCCTTCCTTCCGGGGCATCCTACGGGAAAGCTTTGGGATATTTCGAAAACACCGTACGATAGGAATAAAACGAGACCGCTACACCCCGGCCGTTGCCGCACCGATCGTCCGCGAACGAAAAGAGATTGGTTTATTTCGGTCCGAAATCGGTGGAGGCGCCTGGTCGCTGGTACGAACGAACCCCGGAATGCCGTCGAGATGGTCGTTGGTCGCCCGGAAAAAGGTTCTCCTCGGTGCACCGGGTGCTAATGTGCTTTCGATGGCAATGAACAAAAGGGATGCGCCAGGGGATGCACAATGATGCAGGACTGTTGGAGCGTTCGGAGAATGGATCATTTAACTCTAACGTTTTTCCGGAGGCGGCGGGGATCGAGTGTGCGAGTGGCAGACAAATTTACATAGAAGAAAATTTGCATTTCGTCCCGAAACGCCTCCCTCTAAGCGAACGCTTCGAGGCCATTCCCCAAAATGGAACCTTCCGAATGTGGTGCAGAAGTGCCGACCTTCTCAGGGTTATTGGAAAGATCGTTCATTTTCGGATGAAAATGAAATGGTTTTCCTGCACAACCGAATGACGCACGGAATGACTTTTTGGTTCAGAAAATCATGGGTCTGCTGTGCCCTTTGTGTCGGGCAGCGGTGTGCTCCAACTTTGGCACGGGTGTACAATTTTCGGCTGATCCACTCGACACACGCCCGCTGCATTTGTCGTTGTCTAATGGTGATTTAGAGCCTTTTAGAAGCGCGTCATTATGCAACCTCGCTTCGTTCGGCCCAATGCCATCCTCGCTGCTCCAACTGGTGCCGTTGTACGTGGCAATAATAACCACCAGCCTCATGCACGCAGTCGTACGAGCTGTGGAAATGGCGAAATTATTGTAATTTATAATTTATAATGCATCTCTAGCTCGTATTTCATACGAGGCGCACATGAGGCGGGTTTTTCCACCAACCCGCGCATCGAACCGGAAACCTTTGTGAGCATTAGTTGGAAATTATGATCACCTTCCTCTCGCCTCCCTGGGGCTCCCAACGTGTCCTTGCGGTCCGAACCGGTCCTCGCGAACGCTGGCAAGTTGTGGTAAATTTAATTTCCAACCAAACGTTTCGCACCTCTCGAGAACGATTTTGCATAAATTCAATTATTGACCACCGCCATCATCATCGTTCGCCACCGATTTGTGGCTGACCGAATAATGAACGTGCGGGTGGGTGTGGGCTTAAAAGTACATCAGTTAGTATTAAAAAGAGGATTCTCACCACACGCATTTACATTACGCTTCAACGCGGGAGTTGTGGTTGCTTTGTGGAACTGGACGATTAGGAATGACGGCGGGAAAATGGGAATATAAATGCAACCGACGAAAGAGCAATGTGCGTGCATGCAGCGATCTGGTATCGGATTTAGATTAATTCGCTCTGTCATGTAATGTTTAAATTTACATTTTTATCTGTCAGATGCAGGCGACCGGGATATCCGGTGGACGCATGACGTGATGTTAGGTATAATTCGATATGATTAGTTTATGAAATAGAATCGATGTTTATCGATGATGGAAAAATGTTGAATTTGATTGATAAATAGTTTTTCTACCCTTTTTAAAGGTGCTTAAAAACTGTTTGTAAAGAACCGTATAGTTTAAGCAGTGTACATTTAACAGTAAACTAGTTTATGTTTCACAACTAATAATCCATTTAGACCATTTATAACAGTTTTATACTTTAAAAATATTTTTATCCAGGCATGAAATTCCTTTCCACTTGATAAACCCAATTTCGTTCCCACAACTTTAGACTGTGAATTCATCTGTTAAGAAAGCATGAAAATGTAAAAAAATAGCCCTAAGGCTGATTGAACGTTGTTCAGCTTATCGTCTATTGCTTTGCACCGATGTACAGCAACAGTTTTGATGCATGTCACGGAAAAGAAAACTATAAGAAAACGAAATCGATCGCTTTATGGAAGGTCAGTTGAGAGAGAGATAGACAGCAAGGTCTAAATTTGAACCAGAATCATTTGTCCGGCAGTCAGCTCGTGAGTTGTTCGAAAAACCGGACCCAAAATTCGGTACAAATGAACTCATTAAAAGTTTGGAGTGCTTCTCTGCAGGACACATACCCAACAGCGTCATACCGTGCACTTAGGTCGCGAAGCTTGTGCAAAGAGACACAACTTTCGCAGTAAAGTTTTTTATCCTCGCTTTGAGTTTTCAATTTAATTGGTACTATACTTTTGGATTAACTCGATACTTGGAAGTTTATTATTTTGCTAGTACTTTTTATATTGTATTTAATTATAATGTTAGAAACATCGGGTCAAGTTGTGTTTTTTTTAAACTTCTCGTTTTATGTACCAACTATGCCAATCTCATTATAAGGTATTATTTGGAGCGAAATTTTAGAATGGCCAAGAAAAGTTACGTAAAACATGTTATTACGCCATCATTAACGGACACGTTTCTCAAAAGCAACCTCATCGTTAGCAGTTTATGCTCACAGTCAAGTCCATCTCCTTGGAGTTTACTCCCTCAACCTTTTCCTCCCCTATCACTTATTCTTTGAGTGTGAACGCTTCTTAAGAAGCACCATCGAGGTCAGATTCCGGGCTTGTATTTGCGTTTGAAAGTGCCTCCACTCCCGGTTGGGGTTGCCCTTTGACCCATTTCTTAGCGACCCCCTGCCGAGTGCCGCTTCCGTCCAACGGACGTTCAAAAGCGTCCACGTTCCAATAATCCCTCGGGCTGCTGCTTCATTCGGCATCGTTATCGGTTGGAAACAGACATACCTATGTACTTGCATATGGGAGCCTCATTGCCTTTCCCACACACTTTTTTCTCCCACGTGCCCCATCCCTTTCCCCCCTCCCCACCATCACGTTCCCATGGTAGAAGGCTTCAACCAAACCAACCGTCGTTCGTTAGCGATGTAATGAAATTCTGCCATTCGTCGCGTTCGATTTTTCTGCGCGCGGATGTTTTCCCAACCTAGCGTCTTCCCCCTTGGACTCGTGAATTTCCGGTTTCTTGCATCTTTGCCACTCAAACGCCACCCTCCCCGCTACTAACGCTTTCCCGTTCGAATGTATCTACCTCCCCCTGCGGTTCCCGCGATCGGTTCTGGTTTGGTGAAGTTCAATTTCTTCATTCGATTTCATCTCGTCGGGCCGTAGGACTTTGCATGAGGCTTCGGAAAGGCGAAGCAAATGTTTCTCCGTTTCGTTTTACATTCCCAACGGCAAAAAGGCTTGCGATTAGGCGGGCGCGCTTTCGTTGTTCATTCGTTCGCTGTACTTTCTTCGATCCGTCGTTAGAAATAAAACCTGCATACGTGAGGTTTGAGATGAGGCTCGACTCGCTTTTCGCGGAGTCGATCCACCCAAAAGTGTAAAGGGTGTGTGTGTTTGTGTGCGGGTGTGTGTGTGTGTGGGTCTTAAACGAGGTTATATGTCTTATGTAGATGAGGGTTACCCGTGACTACGAATGCGTAATCGTGGCCTGGCTGGGCTCGAACTTATTTTGCAATCCCTACGCCTCACCCCAAAATGGACGGGGGAGAGAAAAATACATTTTCTTTCCATCCCATTCGGGGCTCGGGTGTTTCGTTTTAATCCAACCCAACGACAACAGCCAACATGAGGTACAAATGTCATAACAGCTCGGTCTACTTGACGAGAGATGGAAAACATTCGTGTTACTAACGGCGTTTCTAAGTACGATCATTGAACCTGACACCTTCTCGACGCTACAATGAAGCACACACTCACTCACTTACAAAGGGAAATGTAACCGTAAGATCGTATGCGCAAAAGTGCCTTACCACGTGCTTGTGTACTTCACTTTTGATTTGTGATGGTTTTTTGCTTCATCCATCCCGCCATACATCAAACTCATTTTCGCGAACCATGATCGAAGCCACACGAAGCGGGGCTGAGGTTCGATAAGGAAATACGATGGAAAAGCACGTTCACTAAGATTCTGCCACTGCGGAGGTTCCGAGAGAGAGAGAGAGAGAGAGAGTGAGAAAAAAAGACGGAAAGGAGTACAGAGAATGTAAATAAATAAAATGAAATTGAAGAGAAAGTTGAATAAAAATCAATTTACTTTCCATCTTCCAACAGTGGGGTGACGCCGAGCGACGCTTTTGCACATCACAGTTCTTTCTCTCTACGCCGCCTGGTGGTGGCGCTACCTTCGCTTCATCCCGCGCACGTGTGGTGAAGTTTGAAGAGTAGAAATGAAAAACCGCGAAGGAAAAGAACCCGTCCATTTGCCATTCCGGTCGGTAACTTAGTGGAGAAGGAGGAAGCCGGTTGCCGAAACGGAACTACCCCGACGCTCGAGTTGCGCGTGTGGAAATTGCGCCGCCCGGGCGGTATGTGTGTGTGTGTTTGTGTGCACTAGCGCAACCTCGCTCGGTGGCTGATGATGAAAATTTGAGCAAAAGCAGGGAAATAAAAGAAGTCGCGACCACCGGCGGGACGGTATTTTACACCCACCCGATTTCCACGAGGGCATAGCAACGCGGATGTCCCACTGTGCGAAGGCCGGGAAGGGTGTGGAAAACCCCGAGCGGAGGGAAAATTTGCACACGCGAATCCAATTCGCTCGTACCCGCGCACCGCTGGGAAAAGGGGTTCGGTTTCCCTCCTTTCGTTTTTTTTTCGGGGCAGTTTTTTTTATTTTTTCGCACAGACTCATCCGCATGGTTTCCCATGGCAACGATGAAGATGAAAATTCAACCAACACAATCACCAACACTACCGCCACCATCATCACCACCATCAAAGAAGCCCGTCAACGAGAAGCCCCGTGAGCAATAAAGAGCTTTCTCATGTCACACACCGTGAGTGAAGATGGAAATTGCCGACGGCTTTCCATTATTTTAATGACGTTGGTTTGTGTGAGGCAACGCGTGGGTGGAAGGGTGCGGGGAGGAGGGTGGGGTGGTTGTTTTCGGCTGGAAGGCGCAAGGAATTGACGAATATATAGAAGGCCACGCCGAGGCGCGTGGATGACTGAAGTTGACACTGGAGATGTATGTGCCGTACATACTAACAAAGAGGTAGAAAAAAAAGAAACCCCTCCTCCCCCTATTCCACATACACAGTGGCGCATACATGTGCCAAAAAAGGAGCTTCGGTTGCTTTGGTTTTGGTCGATCAGGTTTTTTTTTTCGGGCGCCTCTACATTTTCTTTTTAAGTTGAGGTTTTGATTGCAAATGGCAGTCGGGAACCACTTGCGCCGCAACTCCGGGAAATGACTCGGGTCTGTGGGACCCACGAAAGGGAGAGGGGTGGGCAACGAGGGAGGGAACGGGGGTGGGACTGAAATTTGCAAAATTGAAAAGCGAACCAATAAACGGATTCTGCCTGCTCGGTAACGAGGCAATATCGCAAACGAGTCGATTGAAATACGAGTGATTTGAAGCGAAATCTTGTTACCGTGTTCCGTGTTGGGACGTGTCTTTGCGTGCGTGTGTATGTATTTCTTCAAATCATTTGTTAGCAAACAAATATTCAAACACTTTATATCGAGGTCGTCAAATGATCAAAACATCACAATTCAGAAGAAAAACATATTTTTATATGTTGGTAAAACAAAACAGCAGTTCTGCAGATCGTTTGCCGATCATGCAGATCATGAATCAGAAAGAAACTTTGCGTTTTGGAGATACATGAATGTTTTCATGAGAGATTCATGAATCCCAAAATGATGAAAACTTATGAGCAAAAAATAGGTTTGGAGACTCTTTTATTTTTGGTCGCATGATCCACACCAATGAGAATCGAATCATGGAGATTCGTCAAAGATCAATGAAAGATTCATGAAGATTCATTAACGTTTGACGATTTGAATCCCAAAAGATTCATGAGTCCATTTAAATGAATCTTAGGTTAAAGATTCATATGAATGAACCTCGCCAAAAGATTTGAAAGGCACAACAGTAGAATCAACTTTAGAAGTATAGACAAATATAATCTGTGACGTTTGATAATGCTATGAGGTTATATGCGATAAGATTAATGACATTTATTCAGCCATCATGGCAAATTATGACATTACTCTCTACGATTTATACCAAGTTCTTTCGAAAATCTCACGTGATCCGTTCCGCAGCCTTTACCGACTGCTTTAAACTCGCAATAAAATGTATAAATTGAAGGTTAGCAAAGAGCACCATCGTAAAAAGGGATGCTCACAATCAGAACGTCTCACGATTTCAGTTTTAAAGACCACCCTTCGAGCCGAAAACGGGCACCTCCCCGCAATAAAGCCATCGAAGGATACTTTAAACACTTTTCAAGCACTTCGTTTGACCTTCCACCGAAAATGGCACCATCGCATAAAGCGATGTTTTACGACGGCCACACACAGTTCACAGGCCGACCCAGTTTGTGTGCTCCCGCACAAGTTGGCGGAGGCGAACGTCCGACGAATGGGAGGGTGGTGATGTAGACATACGTACTCTGCAGCCAGAGACAGGTGCTGACCTCAATCGAGAACTGTCAGATATCAAGGACGAGCCGGCATCTTCCCTGACCGGGATCCTTATCGGCTTGAGCCGAGCCGACGAGGACGAGCATCATCTGTGTCACGACGGATTGTTCAAAGTCATGCTGCGTGTGCGGGTGAACTGTGAATCCCGGTTTCCGGGAATGGGCACATTCCTGGAAGGCGGCGACACCCAAACACACACACACGCGCGCACAGAGACGTATCAAACTAATCCGTGACCAAAGTTCATGGCATCAGTCGCGAGCAACAAGGGGCCTTCCGTTTCGTTTCGTTCTGTTCCGGCGGTTAACCTTCCATGCCTTGCCTTCTTCGACCACTATCCGTGACGTTTTCCGCCGGTCCCGTTTTCCACTTGTGGAACGCACGCATCCCACCCTCGGCTAGATTTTCCTTGAAGGTGAACAAAAGGTGGCTCCTCAACATCGCGGTGTACAAGTTTGGAGTGAACGAAAATAAAAAGCCACTTTATGGAGGCAAAAAGGGCAAAACCGAAGACAACGCCGGTCAGTGTCCGAGCCGACAGGTCTGCTGGGAGAGACGTTCGAACATATGTTTTCCCCCCACTCTTTCTTTCTCCACCGCTGACCACAGCATCTTTGCACCCGTTCCGGTCGTTAGGACGGGAGAAGGTTACCCTCGTAGTCGCATCAACCCGGTGGGAACCCGCTGAATGACAGCGTCCTTTTTCGCCTTACTCTTGGGGAGTTTATTTCGATCGATGATGTCCTTCTAAACGACTGCTCCGAGGAAAACCCGCCCCGTAAAACCTGTTTCTTTAAAGCAACAAGACGCAGAATCCGCCGGTAAGACACTTCCACCTTCGAGCAAATCTTTGCGGTCCACGAAAGCTCTCTTTAACATCGTAAAAACATGACTTTAACCACAGAACATCATAAACCGAGCCGGGCCGGAAGCCCGATGGCTCGTTTCACCGTGCGCTTTCTGGTTTACCGCTTCGACCTGTCTGCCGGGCAGACAACAGGTTCCGGCTTTTTCCAGTGTGTGTGTGTGTGTCGGGGAATCGGTACCTCAGAATACCTTAGCCGTGCTTGTCGGAGCCTTCAAACTTCACCCGGTGATTGCAGTCTGATTCAACAGGCTGCCGAGAGGCGCACACGGAAACGCTTGCCACGGACAAACCGTACAAAAATGGTTACCATTTCCGGTCACTCGATGTAGAACCCGGTTGAGGCACGTGAATGACGCTACAGTGTATCGATGCGAATTGCAGGGAATTGTGGGTCGTATTTGAAAAGCTGTCTGCGTTAAGCTTCAGGTTAAAGAACTTAATAGCAGTTCCTATTTTTAATAGAAAAGTATTAATGCAGCATAGGCCGAGTCTCAAACTGTGAATGTACATCGTGTGCAGTATGCAGCAATTTTATTGCGATGGCTTTAAAACACACTGAATGAAAACTCTCCAACGGAAAGCGTTAATTAAATGCATCGCAACGGAATGGGTACACTTAATTTAAAAACAGTCATTATCGGAAAAGCTTATGAATACATTAAAAAAGAAATCCCGAACACCATCAGCACTGATTACATTTCGCCTGCCCGCGAATCGTCCGGCCTCTGCAAAATGCGGGCTTCATTAATCCTGAAGCATTAAGCTGGAATAAGTGAATCAAAAGAGAGAAAAAAGGAATACGTCTAGAAAATAATAATAAACCGGGGAAGCAATCAGATGGAAGCCATAATGAAAGTAATTTCCTCGACCCACCCTTCGCTGGCGCCTTCGAAGGACACTTCTCCAGCGAGTAGGTCATTTCCACCAGAGAATAAAAATGAAAAAAAAGGAAATATACCGCCCCACCCCCCTCCACCGATGGTGGTGGCAATGGAATTTAATTGCGTCGCCAGTCCGAAGGACTACGTTTTAAAAACAAAATGCCGCCACTTTGATTTGATTCCCCTAGCTGCGCATCCCCCAAATCAGCCTCCCGTTTCCCTTTTTCCTCCCGCTAGCCGGTCGGTTCATGCAATATTAATTTCCGCCGCGTTTGCCACGAACGCACGAGTGGAACCGACCGTTCCTCGGGTGGAGCCGCCCCAGTGTAACTTCAGTGTATGGTGCGAAGAGGTGGCGATTATTATTTTTTTTTTTTGGTTCTGCTTTCGCTCATCTCCCTCTCTCGCTACTTTTCCAATGTTTTTAATATCACTTTATAACGTTTGGTTCGCGCGCACAGGACGATGACAGGACGACAAATGGATGAAATGACTAAAAAGGGAAGCCAATCGTACAAATGATACGGAACGACAGGGTAGCACTGTTCACATGCTATTTTCTTCCTTGTCACACTGGAAGAGAAGAGTGGAACGGAAAGAGAGAGTAGGAGACCGTGATAGAACGGAAAAACCAACAGCAACGTCAAAGTATACTTCTTTTTCGCTTTCCTTCTCGATTCACTCAGTGTATAATTAAATTGAATGGGGTGTTCTTGATTATGGCGCGGATCGTTGGATTTTCAGCTTTCTTTTTTCCCATTCGCTTGCGCTGTCGCCGTTTTTATCATTTTGCAGAATTTTTTCGTGTATCCTTCAGATTGTCCTCCGTCTGGCTCGGCCCGCGGCTTCGTTTGACAGGATTTCCATGCTTTTTTCCCATCATTCTCCCTCTTTTGCATCGGTCGGAGTGTAACGGTATAGTGTTTGCGATTTTCTCCTCTTTCTTTCAACGAAACGGAACGGAACAGTCTGCACGATGAAAGTTGTGAAAATGTTCGCAAGCCCGCGTTCGATGGAGGAACGAGTTTTCGCTTCGTTGTAATTTGAATTTTAGATACCTTTTTTTTTGCTCCCTCCTTTTCTTGAATTCACTTTCCCTGGGTGGACCCTTCCGGTTCGTTCACCCCACGGTGCGAGGCGTGCTTCAGCACGGTAGGATACATTTTTACTTTTTTTTTTCGTTCCATTCCTTCATTTTCTTAATTGGATTTTTAATGAGATCGCGTCGAGTTTGCTGCCATTACCACCTCCGGGTTTATTCCATGCGGGAGGGTGCTTCTTTTTTTCTTCGTTCGAAACACACGGAAAAGAGAAAAAACACAAGAATTGCAATACGATCCATCCAAAGTATGGGAAAACTTGCCTGGGAAGGGGGAAGAAATTTCTTCGCATTTCCTCCATCCCGAGATGATATAAAATTCGTCGAAGATGGCACGAGAAGTGGTTGATATTTTAACGGAGGTTTGGTTTTTTTTTCTTCCTGCGAACGTTTGGCTCCGTCAGCCGTAAGTCGCTTCATCGGACGGAAAGTTCATTATTTTTCGTTCCCAGTTTGTCGATGGAGAAATTTAACTTTTCTTCAAGTGGTTTAATCTTTCGCCGGAATTGCTTAAGCCATTCCATTAGTTGGCGCGGTCGGTTAGGGCGGGGCGGAGAGTCTTTTTTTGTTTCAGGGATTTCTTCTACGTCAATCGCATTTTCCCGGATGATGCTGGTGGAAAACCTAGGATGTTATTAAATTTTACACTTTAGATTTGAACTTGTAACCCATGAAATGGTATTTTTGATCGTTAATGATTTAAAAGAAATCTCTTGAGGATTGTAATCATAGCTTTAACGTGTTTTGAGTAATTATATTTAAACACCAACAATGGAAAACTATTGTTATTGAGAATATTAGATTTACAAAAATAAATAAAATATTTCAGATCATTTTATCTTGCATAGGTAGATACGACTTATAAATAATCCATTTTCGAATTAATTTCCACATCAACCACCCGTCGAAACATGTCACAACATGGAACAGAATAAAGCTCGTGCTGAAACATAGCACGTCTCTATCCTTTGATCATGTTGTTTGTGAAATGAAACCCGCCACGTGTTGGTCGAGGCCTTTTCCCAAAGCCGGCCGCTTGGCTAGCAACAGTTCAACGTCCCATTTGGCAAGTGAAATAAAATAACAATCATATCTGTGGTACAACAATGAGGAATAATACACTCTTCAGTGTCGTGCTATGTGTCTCTCCGGACGCCGGAACATCTTTCGGTGCCGTTTATCCGCCGCAGATCCATGCGAACTCCATTTCTATTCGGTGACCATGTCAACTGGGTGCTGGGGCTTGGAGAAAGTCGCACCATTTTGCTGAAGCTTCCATTGAAAGCTGAAGCACACGCTTTGCAAGAAAATCCTCCCGGAGGCATACACGCATAAGATAAGTTCCTTGCCGACGGCGCGAGGCGTTTGAAGTGAAGTGAATAGTAAAATGGCAGCAAGAAGAAAAATTCAAGGAAAAATGCTAGAATAAAAATAAAATAAAATAAAATCGACTGCAACTAACAATAACGAGATTGTCTTTTACCTTTGAAAAGCTCCGTGTAACTCTGCTGTGCGAAGAATCGAATCCTTCCCGTGGTGGGACACGAGTTTTCCATGCGAGGGAAGGGTGGTTGCGGCAACGAGTGGGACACGCTCGGATGCGAATGTAATCTACATATCCAAACATGGACGGTAGATTCGCTTCAACTCCTTGAGTACACATCCCGCCGCCCCATACAACCTCGACCCGACCCGCTTCGGGTTTTCCCGCCCAGGGAACTTAGGCAGCAAACCGTGTGTGCTTCCTTTCTTGTTCTTTTTCGCCACCGAACCAACAGAGACGCCCGCGACCAGCGTCTTGACATTTCCAAACCGGTGTGGGTGTTTTGTTTCCCGGCCCTTGCCTCATGCGATTACTAATCCTCGATCGTCGCCGATTTTCACCCGTAAGCCAAAGTGAAATTCGTGTCTTTTGGGCCCCTCTGTTTCCTCTGGCGTGTAATCACGGGCACGATATGCCGAAATGGGCCGCCCAGACCCAGGTCCTACCTGTCTTTCCACCCGACATGTGTGCCGGTGATTGTCCGTCCTTGGCGAGGGTGGCCAAAGTGAAGCGAAGTAAAATTAATTGAATTCTACCGAAATCACGATCCGCTCTTTCCAACGGAAAGAAGAAGGAACGGCCAAGCTGTGGACTGCAAATGCCACGGAAGAAGGCGACTTCGAGGAGAAACGGAAAAGGAGTGCCTGATTTGGTGAAATAATACTGCAAGTTAAATTTTGAAGAAATCGAAAGTGGATCGAAAGACACACATACAACGTTCGGTTATTCCATACCTGGTGTACCAACCTTAACAAACATCAATTTTACTGTTTTTCCATCTTGCTTTACTAAACAACAGGGAAAACGAATCCTTTTTCTTCCCCCTAGTCGAACATCGGACAGGGAGCACGGAAAAGGTTGAACAAAACATTGAATAAATCTTTCCGAAATCGAAACCGGGCTCCGGCGACGTGGCGAATCGAGCAGCGCCTCGGTCCACCTCTTGTAAAACACTTGCCGGGCTGGAGATCGCTGATAAAAGAACGATTAATCACCAAGAGTGCCGCTGCTCCGGGCCAGCCGGGCCCACAGGAAGTGACGATCAGAAGAACGGCGGAGCACGAAACCCGTAGCTATCCGGTTACTCCTTTGCCGGGCGGGTTCAGTTTTACAAAGTGAAGTGTCCTTTCTTATCTTGATATCGATTTCGATTTCATCGTTACTAATCGGTTGGCTTTGCCCGTTCGATGCTCGAGTGGGCAGCTGGGTTCCTTGGGAAAAGCCGGAAGTTCCCGATGGGGGGGTTTGTTGAAAATGTACGTCTGCGTGGTTTTTGTGGGTGGTGAAAGGAATCAATTTCCATATTTTTAGTTTCCCATGGTTTGTACTGGCGTTGCATCACGTACAAAATTAAATGGGAATAAACTTCCCAATGTAAAATGATGATAAATTGTTATGACTTATCATACTGGGTAATATCGCTTGGTAAAATAATTGACGTCTTGAGTTTGTTATAAAAACCTTTTTTTGAACAAAACTATTTACAGGAAAGAAAGTTAATAGAGAGAGTAGTTTATTGATTAGCTTGGATAGAAAAACATATTTTGTTTTTATTTCAGGTAAAAAACCGATTCCATTCTATGTGAAAATAATAACTCTTATCTTTGAGACACATCTTACAACGTCAATGGTACAAGTAGAAAAAATTGCACCTCTCCGGACAGTACTGTTACGGTTTGGGTATTATTTTCTCAATTCTCCCAACAGAACTGCACTTTTCCGATGGGGCTTTTCCCCAAAGCCTTTTTCGTTGTCTACAAAGCTTCACCTTTTTTCTCCACTGGGTGACCTAAGCCCACCTCCACCCCGCCAAAGGAATCAATTCCAATAAATATAATTAGTTTTCCATTCAATCGCGCCAGTGGTAGGGAGCGTTGGACTGGCCCGGAAACAGTCGAGCGGACTGCAACATAATGCCCCTGCGGTGGTAGAGGGGCTCGTGGGGTGGGGGTGGAAAAATTACATTAATTGACTTTCGGACCCCGTCATTAAAATTAAATACCAGCTTACGTGCGGACTTTTACAATGAGTTTTTACGGTGAACTTTTCCCGGCCCCGTCCCGGACGACTGTTCACTTTCCGGTCCGGTGTTTTTCCTCCAAGCGGGGAATGAAATGTTTTCCGACGGAAATGTGGACATTGTGTTTTTCTTTGGAACGTTTTGTTCGTTTTCCGATCGATACCATTTATAGTTTGTACTTAAGTTTAAATAGATTGAAGTATATATTCCATAACCAATTTTTGCACAGTTTCACAGCATAAAATCATTATTTATTTCGTTGAACACATAAAAATTTAAGTTTTAGTTCTTATAAGAAATTCTTTACACAATAAAGTTCTTTTAACCCACATCGTAGCTAATGAAACTTCCTTAAAACAAAGAGACAAAGAGTTTAAAGTTTATCCCAGTGGGTCTTGCTATTTTCAGAACAACTTTATGGTCTTCACCCTGCATCATTAATAATAATGATAAACGATAAAAATTGCATCCTGTCCAAAGTTTGCATTCCCGGCGAAGGTTGGCGAAACGCGGTTTGGCGAAAGGGTGCGAAGTACCAAAATGGATGGTTTATATCCGTTTACTTCCTATTTTGTTTCGCTCTGTGTACCATTTTCGATGCTTATGTTTCATTGAGAGTCCCCTGGTCAGACCGGTCTTCATGGTTGACGTTGGTGTAGTAGTGTTAAAAGTACTATAAAAGTACTTTACTGGTGCATACATTATTCACCGTTCACTTTTGTTTTTCTTTTAATGGGATGGTCATTACTGAGGATTAAAATGCAAGTGAAGTGTTTTAGGGAAATGGGAAAATTTTGAAATCCATTGGATAAAATAGTTGAGATTAGCTTCTTAACAGTTGCTTTCTAAAAGAATAGCGTTTACTTATTCACAATTCAAAGTGGAGCATTTACCATAAATAAAATTTACCTCCTTGTACAGAGTATAACTTCTGTGTTGGCCCTTCCTACAAAACACATTTTTCATTTTCATACAAAAAGAATGAAATAAAACCTAGCTCTGCTAAAACTTTCACATCATTCGCGTAAGAAAAATTCGTTTTCCAATAACTACAGCATCTTTTGTTTCTACTTTGAAGGGAGAAGAAATATTCCTCGGCCATATTGTTTTTGCTTTTGCACCAGAGTCAAGGAACTTGCTGTTGACTAGGATGAGAAAAGCAAAACGACTCAAACGAGCGGACATAGCTGATGCTGTCGTTCTGCAAAATATCTCCACCGTTCCAGCACTGCACGCAGGACGTTCTACAAAAAATCCATTTTATTTCTCCTTCTAATGGGGACAGAGCACACAACGGTAGCATTTGTAGTTGTCCTCGCTACTGGATTTCCATTTTCAAATCCTCTTTTGCACTTCTTTTCAGAGTTCGGGTTTTTCGGTTTGGAGTTTTCAAAAACCCACTACCGTCGTTTTATTCAACCTTTTTTTTCTTTGTTTTCTCGTGTTGACGCAAAAGGAGAGATGCTGCGGAAGGGGGGATTTCAATATGTGTATGTGAATTTAATTTAAATTTGGCTACGTTCCAGCATGCGTGCAGTGAAGTCTACTTTATGCGTTGCACGTTTGGTTTGCGTGCTGTAAAAATGGTTACAATAGTAAAGAAAAGAACAACTGTTTATACTTTTTCAAATGCTACTTTTTTTCTTTGAACATATGTTTGAATAAACGTTACGAAACGTTTGAAAAGTATATAATTATAAAATTTAATTGCTAAAGATGTTTACAATAACGTTAGTATTAAAAAGTGAAATAAATGAAGCTGAATGTCGTTCTAGGCAAGGACCACTCCAACAGTTAGAATGAGAAAAAGTATCTCGCGATATAAAAAAATAAGCTCGGGAAAACAATAAAATATGGTTCATTCCGCTGAGAGTCCTTCCGCGTGCATTACCTCCAGTATATGCTTTCAACCTATATACAAAGATCGGCGGTAGCATGAGCCAACAATGAGAAACGTCAACGGAGGAAAGCACCACCATTCAACGAGCGAAGAAGGATGGAAAAATGGCCAACCCCGTTGTCACCACACGGAACGGGAGGAGCGGAAAGCCTGGGCCGGGGGTTAGGGGAGTCCGGTGGAGCGAAATAATAAAATATGGGCGACAGATTTTGCCATCGTTCGAACGAGTTACGGCGAGTGTGTTCGCCTCGACGCCGACTTTGGCCCCCTGTCCGCTCCACCGGCTTCTTAGATGGCAGTCCGATGGAAACATCGCCTAGTCGCCTTCCTTCCGAGCGCATATGTGAAATTAGTGTTCCATGTGGGTGGCAGCTGGAGTAAGGGGGGTGGAAAAGGTGGAAAAAAATGACGAGAGATTTCATACAGACTCTGGCGCTGCCCGATTGGAGTGGGTGAAGGGGGCAAAGGTGGCGAAGAAAAATGAGAAACGAATATCAACCTTCACGAATCAGCTCGAGCGGTAACTTTTTGTGTGACAATGTGTATGCCGGCATGTGTGTGTGGATGCGAAAGGTGCTGAAAAGTGCCGGTAAGCAGTGGAACATTTTCTCAACGAGTGAGCCAATTCCTGTGCCGCGGCGTTTCGGAAGTAGCTTAAGAGCGAACGAGAAGAAAGTTCCCCGACATGGAAAAAGGTTTAGCATGAACAGGGCTCGGTGCAGGGAAGTAGGGAGTGGGGATGGTATCAGCGGAGGTAAGCATAAATATGAACATATTATGAAGGCTTCGGCGAAAGTTCTTCCCTTCGCTTCCCTTGTTGCGGAGGTGAGCACCCGCGAGAACCGCCTCCGCCCGATAAACTTCCTCAACTTTCCATGCCGTGAAATTTTCCGCCACAGCTTTTCCTGCACCGGTTTGCCGGGAAAAAGTGGAAAGTTTCGTCATTATTCATTCAACGACAACGGACGCGCCCATTCTGGGGGACGGCGTGTCGCGGAGATGTGCGGCGGGGGCGGGCACGGATAGCGGTCACATAAAGTGAAGCCCCGTGTATGTGTGCCTCGTGCCGTAGGTGTCGGGGCTGACCGCGTATGTGCGCGCATAATTGAAATCTCAAGAGTCAGTTTTCTCAATATGAAAATTGGTTTTTTCCCCCGTTTCGCCGGAATAAAAGTGCGGACCGCGTTGCCATGCCCGAGAATTATTGTGGAACAGGGACGGAGTGTGTGGTGTGCGGAGGGGGAAGACACACATAGTCATTCACATACGAGGAAGCGCCAGTACTTCAACACCAGTTCCTTTACAGGGCGTCATTGGCAAGATGAAAAAATAAGTTCTTGGAAATGATCCAAAAAAGAAGAAAGTTAAGGGTTCGGTTTGTGTGATGGAAAATTGTTTTTCCCGCCGATTGGGGTATCGTTTTGTTTGGCCTTTTTTGTACATTCTTCGGAAATAAAATTCAGTTTGTCAACAAGTGTATAATTCATTATGGTTCCAAATTTTCGATAGAAGCGTACCAGCTTCTAGTAAATTCCCTGCATGGATAAATAAATCATGTAACGAGTTGAATATATTTCTATGACCACTGTTTAGTTTAAATTTTTTTGTTGGCTGCAAAACTTAGTAGAATGTTGATAGAGAAACGTAAAGTTATTGATAAACCACTTCTTTGTTAAGGGCTCGCAAGAGATGTTGATTTCATCACTTAATTTCGAAGGTTATGTTTATCAATGTACCAAACCTAGATTTTATTTCAATTTGGAAAAGGGTCTCTCCCTCTAAATAAGGAAAAAACAAAATTTCAAAACAATGCAAATAAAAAAAAAAATATTGAGTACGAAAAAAGGATTTGGCTCTAGTATTTTTTATTCTCATGTTACAATGTTAAGAATTATTTAAAAATAGCTAATTCTAAGAACAATCTCATTTAATTGAATTTCCAACAAATGGAATGTACCATTCAAATGGTAAAATATCATCGAAAAAATCGCTTATGGTTTTATGAAACCCACATTTCAAACCTAACTAGTATTGAATAAACGCATACGGTTGCGTCACATTTTGTTTATCATCTCGAACGGACCCATTGTGACGCAACCGGCGGTATGGAAGGTTTTCATTTTTTATAGCACCAGCAGGTTCTTCGGCGTAGCTGCTAGTGAAAAGCGCCTTCCTAACCCGACCAATCAACCATCTTCCAGCCTGCCCGGTGAAGGTAAGGAACGGCATGAATAATTGATGTCCTTTCCGAGGGGACTCGGAATCCACCGCCATCGGGGTAGAGGGGAATAATTATGACACACTCTTTTTCCGTTCATTTCCTTCCGACGGTAGGCGGGAGAGGGAGCCGGTGGTGGAGGGTAGGAGAACCGAGTGACGGCGAGCGGACATTGGTTGATTATCGCATGCACAACATTCGAAATCGGAAAACCATCGAACGGATAGCGAAGCGGCTCGAGGACTCGTTTGGGAGTAGTTATTAGAAGAAAAGCCTCGAACGGTCCGGTTAATGGGAAGGTTGGTGGTGGTAGAGGGGGTCCTGCCTGTTGGCTGAAGGGTAGTGGGTTCGGAATCGTTTGTCACAAATGAAGAAGGACGAGAATGAGCTGACTACTAGTGACGATTTCAGGTTTCGATTGGATCATCGACGCGGGGACGGGGTGGTTAAGGAGCACATGGGTTGTGGAAGCGGAAAGGAGCCGTGTCCTGTGTCCTGCGAGACGTTCGATGACAATGGTGCGTCGTTCGGGAGCGTCGGGAAGGGAGTCTTACGAGGAGCATATTGATCGATTATACATGCTGTTATTATACATCGCATTCTCGATTTGTGCGGTTTCCAAGTGTTGGCCGTTGGTGTTGGTGGGGGGAAGCTAGAGGTTCCCATTTTCCTTCCACGAGGGAGAGACATACAAAAAAAAAAAAACAGGGGAATGACACAAACAAGTCGCTCGTAAACATGAAATCACGTGGTGTAAAAAACCCGGTGGCGTCATAAAAAAGCCACAAGACACTCGACGATGACAGTCGTGGCAACCGGCGCTGCTCGTCTGTCGCTGCTGGGGGTTTGCCCCGGAGGACCATTGGTGGCCAGGTCGACTCGCCTGGGGGAGGTGAAAAGCAGAGCTCTCGGGCGGAAGGATGAATGATATTTACAATACATTAAGTGGTGTGTTTTTCCCTTCGTTTTATTGGTGCGATTTTGTTGTGGCTCAAGAAGGTTCTATCCGTTCGCTTAATCAACCCCATCGACGTGTGGAAAACCAATGCCGGCGGTAGTAAAATGTTTTCCCATATTCCATAAAAGTAGTAGCAAACATTTCTTTAAAAGCACAACCACTTCTCGGCTCGAGTGTAATCGTCCCCAAAAGGAAGACGAGCGGTTTGAAATGTAGCAACGACTTTAAGCGACAGGACGAACCGAACGCCGGGCGAGATTTGTCTTCGTGGCTTAGCTTTTTCTTGTGGGAATCATTTTCCATCATTACTACCACCAGCGAGCGACCGGCTGGCAAACCTGCCGTTTTCACGTGGCCTTTTGAATGAATGGTGAGCCTGGTGGAAAATGGTGGTAAAGAAGCAACGCGAAGAAACTGGAACTGTTCCGAAATATATATACGGTTGCCTGATATACGGCGATGAAGTCGGGAGGCCGAAAGCAAATCGCATCGTGACAGCGATTGGTTTATGAGCTTTGATTTCGTTTCTAGGTCGTCGTTTTAATTTATTTACGTAAATGACAAACGGAAGCCCGGAACGTGAGCCCGGAAAATCCGCGAGCACCCCGGGGGAAGTGAGACCGTGGTACAGTCGGCTATGTCCCGGAGGGTGCAGGTGAGTGTTTTGTCTTGTTTTACCTTTTTTATACGCCTCCACTAGAGTCTGGTACGGTTTCGGTTTTTAGTGTTTATTTTTTTTTTGTTTCTTCACTTTCTTATACCGACGGCCATGCGATGCTTAGGCGCGTGTGCATAAGAAATGGTGAGGAAGTTTGATTGATTTTTGTGGTTTTGTGGCACACACCGGTAAGGGCAGCTTATCGTTCCCCGAACGCGCTCGGCCCCTCCCTAAGGCTCTTTATTATCCTTGCAGCATTCGTCCTTTGCCACCGAACCGGAACCTTCCCACCTTCCTTCGTTGCTCACGCGAGTTGAAGGGTGGTCTGGTGCTTTTTTTCTTACCACCTTTCTTAAGAGGTTTCATTTAGTCTCCCAACGACGAACGTTTGTCTTCTGGCGGACGGTTCGGGGTTTGTTAGTTGGTTCGTTATTTCAACCTACTTGGTATGAGCTAACCGAGATAGTTTTATGGTGGCTTAGTATTAAAAAGTTATTTTTGTTTACGGATTTATGATGATTTGTTATGCCATTCTGAGGCAGTTTTGATAATAGAAACCTTTTTTCTTTTAGAAGTGAACCATTCATGTTTTATAATCGGCTTTCCATCACAGTTTAGACTATATTTCATGTTATTGTATTTAACGATGGAAATTCTGTAATTTGGACTCGTGTAACTCTACCGTAACTAATCAAAATACCTGGTATTTTTTCTGAATTAATTCTAAAAACTGGTTTATGTTTTTGCTGTTTTTTTATGTTTAAACGAACGAAACGACAAAATGTCAACATGTAATATCATAACTCATAAATGGACATTAAAATTGATTGTTTGAAAGTGATTAAAACACAATTTGAATAAAACTCACATATGAATAAAACCGGTGGAAGGTCCTTCAAAAGTGCTTCTTACCTGGAAAAGAAAAGAACAAATCTTAATTAAACCATGTGGCAGGTTTTATTAAACTTAATACTATTTTTTAAGTAACATCACATCACGTGGATGAAAAACTCCATTCAACTCATGTTTATGACAAACATTTTCCAATTGTACCACGCTAACATAATCTAGGAAGAAATGTGATTGCGCGAAAAGTACATTGATCAGCGAAAGTATGTTCGCCGCGGCGCTGTGTTCGCTTCAAAGGACGCTTTTTGCAAGCCTGTATGTGTTAAGTGGAATATTTAAGTTATCGCACATGGTTCCAAACAGAAAAGCTTCCATAGAGCCTCAGATGTTCGCGAAGGCTTGCCGCCATCTTTGTGCCCAAGATCGGTGAGTTTCGTTCGCATAAGGAAAAATGGCACTTGCTTAAAGAACTTTCCACAAGGATTTCCATGACGAGCCTCGGCAGAAAAGAACATGCAATCATACGCCGCACGGGGCACGACGGAAAGGCGAAAGGCTCATTCCACTGCACTGGAATAATGATGTATGCAAATGCAGCTTAGACTGCAATGGTGTAGCTGTGCACAGAATAAGCCCCTCTTGACGATGGATACGCCAAAGGACGAACGGCGTACGGTGGGAGCGGATGGAGAATTTAGGGACTTTTTGATGCTCCACGTTCGCACACGGGCTTTGATGAAGTAAAGGATAAGGAGGAAAGCAAAAAAAAACTGCCTCAAGTCAGGGGAAGGATGAACCGTCTCTGGTGAAGCTTCTATGCATTCCTGCTCGCATATGCAAAGCGGATGGAATGGTGGTGGTTATGAGGGTGTTGGGGCCCGGTGTAATAATAAGTTTCACGGATTACCGGGAAATTGCAAAATTCAACCCAGTTCGCATACACACACTCACACGAACACGAGAAGAAAACAATTTTTTAATAAACTCAACTCATGGGTCATGTCCAAAATTCAGCAGAAGTGAAGGGACACTTTAAGTGTATTTTGGGGAAAGTCACGAAAAGTTAATTTTCAATAACGTTTTCTTCTCTTTCTTCCTCTCTTTCTCTCCATTCGAAGGAAACGTAAACCAGTAACGAAAACGCGGATGGATAGCAACAGGCTACAAAGCGGAGGCTTTTGAAGTTTAGAGTGATGTATATTTTCGAATTATGAAGATTTGTCAGCAAGCGATACGAAGCGAAGAATTGGCCAAGGCTTTGCTAACAAGCTTTAATTTGGAAACATGAAAAAACCTACTTTTTTCCACTTCAATCTGCAGCAGAACCAAACCCTTTTGCTCACATTGGCTAGAGTAGCCGAATCAAACGGATTCTATGCGATGGAAGCGAGTGTTGGATTATGCTTTGATACTTTCGGTGCAGCTTGCATGCGAAAAGTTACTGCTATGTTTGTGTGTATGTGTGTGTGTATGTGTGGTAGATGGGAAGTAAAAAGCCATTCGAAATTGACTTCCATATAGAGCTTGTGATGCTTGTTTGCTTTCCCGATAGCGTCGGGTTTTGGACGCATGAAGTTGGAAATAATGTTCTTGAGATTCAAGATTATCCTGGGAAATAGTTTAAAGCTAATAAACTTTTCCAATTAGGTACGTTATCATATTAACGAGAAAAAAAACTGTTAAAGATTTCAAAAACTGACTATACTAGATATACTTGCGAAATGCAATTAAGCTAGGATATAAATATATGTTCAAAATGTGTTAGTCAACTTAAGGTTTCTTTGAGATATTTAGATATTATTTTCGATTCAAGTTGGCCTCAAAATCATTTTCCTTGCTTTCTAAATAGACAAACATTAATATTAAGACAATAATTAAGATATGTGTAGTCCTTTGTGCAACGAGTTCGCCAGCAAAATTGCTTGTAACTCATATTTTTCCCACCATCACGTACTGACGACTAATCTATCGGTCGCAATACGATGCCTCCTTAATAGGTTTTATATGAACCTCTTCCCATCCTGTTTTAGCTCGTCGCTCGGTGCCCTATCGTGTGTCATTAAGCCTTACTTAAGCCACTTAAATGCTGTCATCATTCCTTACCCTTAGGCCAACAGCAAAAGGACTCCAGCTAACAGCATAACATATGCTACAAATTCATTAACGGTCGTGATTCAGCAGTAAACGATTATGATGGGCTCTTAAGGCACGCATGAAGGCTTCTGGTCACGTTGCTCATTTTTTTTTTTTTTGTAAAATATGATTTATTTGTACAGTTTATACACGGGTTTACATTATATTAGGTATATTATTAGGTAACGGTTGTATATTAGGTAATAAGTAAAATCCCTGGGATTTGGTATGGTGGCCCTTATAGGGGCAAGGAACACGCGAGAACAGTCAGGTCAATCACACGATCGTTGTTTCCAACGATGTGGATGATGTAGTTGGCGAAATGATAGAGTACCGTGAGGCGTGTACTGGTGCTCATTCCGGGGAGAACTGGCCATCGTAGCCCCGTGAACGTACATGACCACCCCGGAGCATCACTGTGAGTCACATTTCGCAGCAGGTCCCAGGCCGCGGTGACTCTTGGACACAGTGTGAACTTGTGCTCCAGGGTGTCCACTTCGGGGCACGACGCACACGTGTCCGCTGGTACTCGCCCCATCCGATGCAGCAGTTGACCATGTGGAATCTTTCCGTTTGCGAGCAGGTACAGAATAGATCGCTGTTCTGACGGGAGTCTTCTGTCCAGAATATTGCTCCATACAGTTTTCCACCTGACTCCTGGTGTGCAGGACACCTTTGGCTCCGGTAGGCGATTAACCAGGAGCCTCCGTAGCGATCGGGATGATGGGGCGTCAGCGAAACCTGGGGCGTACGCTAGCTGTTGCAGCACGATCCTGAGGCATGGGTAGTTGGACGGAGCATTCACCCAGTCCGGGGGGTTTCCCGCGTTCAAGATGAGCCGCTCCCCCAGCCGCAGGCAACTTGCATCGGTGACGTATCGGTTGGTGATGAAGGCCGGGACTGATACTGCTGGTATGAGCAGCCCCAGTCCTCCGCGCCAAGGTGGAAGCGCCAATTGACTCAGCGGCACGCGCAGGCCCCCGGCGCCGGCCCAGAGAAGGGAGCCCATCAGGTGAGACACCTTCGCTATGTCCAGCGCTCTAGCGCCACAAACGGATGCGACGTACCACAGCTTCGGTAGTAGGAAGGTGTTCAGAAGAACAACCCTCTGTACCAGGTTAAGGTGTCTCACCCGATGCAGCCAGATCAGGTGACGGAAGTGCTGTATCACAGTGTCCCAGTTGTGTGACATTGCCTCGCGTATGTTGTTGGAGAACATAATACCGAGGAGTCGGAGCCTCTCCTCGGTGCGAAGCCACGGGACCGTGATTGGATTATCTGTACATCCTATATCCAGCGCGATACATTTTGCGACATTTAGCCGCGCTCCGGACACGACACCAAACGCATTGAAAACTCCTCTCACGCTTTCGATTTTTAGGGATGAGGTAGTCACCACCGAGACGTCGTCCGCGTATGCGACTACCAGGTCGTCCTGGCCGCAGCACACACTTTCCAGTCTGGAGATGAGGGGTTGCATGTATATGGTAAAAAGGTGCATCGATAGAGGGTCACCCTGTCGTACCGAGCATTGGATGGGAAAAGGAGGGGAAATGTTACCGTTTATGAGAGTCTTTGAGGAGGATCTGTTTCCAATAGTCTGCAGTAGCTCAATCAGCCCCGGATGAAAACCCATCGAGGTCATTGTGGTCATCAGGAAGTCTCTTCTCACCCGATCAAAGGCGTGAGAAAGGTCAAAAGATACCAGTTTACCACGAATTTTCCTCCTCTTCAGATCGACTATTCTCTCCTTCACAGAGAGTACAGCCTGGAAGATGTTCTGAGGTTTGTTGCAGCATTTTTGTGCCCTCGAAATCGTCGGCGTCGCCTCAAGGATACCCTCGATACGCAGCTTCAGAATTCTCGACAGAATCTTGTAGTCTGTGTTCAGGAGAGATATAGGGCGAAAAGAGGACAACACTGAGCCACCTCCTCGCTTCCCCACCGGGACAATGACCCCGTCCAAGAATGCCCCTGGTATGTTACCGTTCAAGGCTTCGTTTAATATGGTTGTGAGTTCCCTCCCAATCATTCCAAATGCCTTTTGGTAGAATTCGATTGGTATTCCATCCGGGCCAGGGGATCTGCGTTTGTTTGCTTTATTGATAGCATGTTTTATTTCCGCCGTGGAAATCTCTATCATGCAGTCGTTGTTTTTCTCGCAATCCACCGGTATGGAGCGTGAACATTCAAAGGAAGAGTCTCTGTGCGTATAATTTGACTCGGTTTCGTTATTTGTGTACAAACCAGTAAAGAAACAGCTGAGAATAGTCTGTATCTCATCCTTGTCCTCCACAACTCTACCCTCTTCTGTCGTTAGACGGTCTATCACGGTTCGTCTTCTTCTTCGCTCGGCAAGCTGGAAGGATGAGACGTTTTCACCACAAACGCGTGTCTCATTTATGCGTGCAAAATTTTCTGAGAATTGCCTTTGGAGGCTAAGCATTTTCCCTTTGATGCGATTTATGTTAGTTATCTTGCTGGGGTCCGCCAGGTAGCGTCCGTGGGCGTTTTTTAGCAATCTGTACAGAATGTCGTGATGAAGTCTGAAGTTTGCGTATGCTTGATTAGTTTTCCACCGGAAGAAAGATTTTATTTTAGGCTTCACATATTCAATCCACCATTGAATGCACGTGCCATAGTTTCTTTTTTGTCTTTTCCAGTAGTTCCATTTGGTCTCGAACTCTTCAAGGTTTTCGTCTGTCAGCACGTGTGGTCTCAACTGCCAGTAGCCGTTTCCGTGTGGGCGGGTGGGTGAGGCAGGAAGGCAAAGACGAACCGAAATAGCCTTGTGGTCAGTAAAAGACAGGAGGTGCATGCATGTCGTGCGCAGCCCATTGCGCAAAGCTGGTGAGGTATAGCAGCGATCGATGCGCGACCCCGAGCCACGCGTGATGTACGAGTATTCTACCTCGTTTCCGCGGATCTCCTCCCAAGTGTCAAACATCCCCATACTGCTCACAACGCTCTGCAGGGACATGCTGAAGTTTCCGACACCCGTGGCGTCCACCGACCGCAGTACCGAATTGAAATCCCCCGCCATGATGACGTGTTCGGTGGCATTGGCCAAGTAGTGCACCAGCGTTCGGCCGAAAAAATCCTCCCGCTCCGCTCTGCGCTGCGATCCAGACGGGGCGTAAATATTGCACAGGGTAGTGGATCCCTCCAGCCGAGCGCATATTAGACGCGAGTCCAGGCTGCGCTCGACATGAGAGTATCTCAGGTGGTCGCGCAATGCGATCGCTGTCCCTCTCCTTTCTTCATCGACATTGGTTATTATATTGTAACCTGGCAGAGTTATCTCTGCGTCTGCTACCTCTTGCAGAAACACTATGTCTGCTTCTATGGTCCTTAGAAATGTCCTCAGTGCATGCATTTTGGTAGAGTTTGTCATAGTGTTTATGTTGATGGTAACGAAGATAAAGCTTGTGTTAGCCATCTCAATAAGCGAAAATAAGTGTGATAAATAGGGAAGGAACAAAACAAAAAAAAAAAAACAGACTACCAACTCAGATAGAAAGAAGAAAAAACAAAGGAATCTACGCTTATGTTGATATCAAAACGGGGAACTTTATGTTTCCATGGTTCCGCTTTCCCTTCCTTCGGCTTCCTTCCCGAGTGTGTCTTTACGAGTTTTACGATTGCGTGTACGTCCACGTTTACTCCCGACTGAGTTCACAGATCCTGCCTCGCTGTCAGTTGTTTCAAACGGCTCTTTGTCTTTTTTAGTGGAAGGGAGTTTGATAATAGGGGAACGATCGCGAGGAATCTTAAACTCTCCCGGTGTCGTATCGTATCGGCCCAGCACCTCCGTCACAATTACCTTTCCCCTCTTCGTCGCGTTTGCCAGGTACCTACCCGTCTCCGCCTCGTCACAGGCTTCCCCATTTGTAGCTGTTTTGGCCAGCGGTTTGTCGGCACTTGTCGGTTTGTTTGGCTCTATCTCCATCACCTGTCGAGTCATCGAAGTGCTGGGGCCCGGCGATGGCGGTGTCGTAGTCTCTTTTGATGGTGTCGTCTGCGATGGCGCCGGCGTTTGGGCACACTTACTTACGCTTTGAAGCGGTGCCCATTGTCTCACATCTTCTTTGGCCTGCGGCAGGTTATTCATCCTAGCCAGGTCCAGGCGCAATTGGGCAATTGATGTGTGTACAGGCCGGGACCCGTTCGATTTTTTGCCCTTTTGTTGTTGTTTCGGATTGGTTTTGGGTGCCGTGGTTCTCGGTGTTGTGTGTTGCGATGGTGTAGGTGCGGGCGTACGCTTCGCCATATCAGCGTAGGACTCACGCTTCGTCTGCGCACATGTCCTACCCAAATGCTCTGGTACCAGGCAGTACTTGCAGTACGCCTCTTGCCCGGGGTATTTTATTGGTGTGCGTTCACCAGCAATGACCAGCGTCGGTCCCAGCTTCATTTTGGCATTGAACGGTATTAGCCTAACCGTCCGAACGCCCGTCAGCACACCAGGAACCCGCGTTTCTGCTCCATATTTCTCATCGTGAATTGATGAAATTTCGCCGAATTTGGCCATTTCATCCCTGATTTCATCATGTGTAATGTAAGAGGGAAGCTCTAGCAGCCTCACCTCTATCGTTCCATCCTCCAGGATCAATGGTATGGTGTAGGTTTTGCCATCGATGGCAATGGCGTGTTTGTTGCCGTTGGCTGCGACAACCTCTCTCGCCAGCTCAGCTGTCTCCATCTGGACGAAGACGCGCCCGCGAGATGAGCAATTCTGAATTGCTTCAATTTTTTCGCCAAAGCCAAGTTTGTCAACGATAAAATCGATGACTTCTGTTCTTGAGGGGCGTCTTGGCATCCCCTCGTAGTCGATGCAGAACGTGTTAGCCCGTATGGGCTTCCTCGCTCTTGCATCCTCCATCTCACTTTTACTTCGCTCTCACTGACTTGTATCGCACTCGTATCTGTCGCACTTGACGTGGTGTAGTACGTCTACTCGCATCTGCGTTTCAGAGCGTACTGCTCATTAGTGCCATTGATTTGTTTTTTCGTTCGGGAATTGTCTTTCCCGCAACGACCGGGACAACCTCGAACGGGCGGGAAACCAAGGGGAAAATAACACGGAAAGAAGTGCCCGGGCACAAGATGACTTAATTAAATCACTTCAGGTCCGATAAATCATTTCATTAACTAGCCGCAAATGTGCGCACGTTCGAAGCCAGGATTTCCCCGATTTCCGGCACGTCCAGCCCGGCTCGGAAACATATGGTCCCTCCCAAAGCCCCCTCTCCTTCTCAGGCCCTTCCGTACGCACATAAATTACTGTCTCCTTGCTTATCGGAAGCCCATCGCGCGCGCTGAACATGATGATCATATGAGCAGCTTTAGCTTATCGTCCGGGAAAATCATCCACGTCGACGAAACGCTCTCCTCCCGCTCATTCCCAATGTTGGCCCGCGATGGGACAATGTTTTCCGTCATCTAAATTGCTCGTAAATTACCACCCCGACCATTCGGCTGGCGGGAAACCGGACACTCGGCCGTAATGTAGTAATCATGTAGCTCGAAGCGAAAAGCCGGAAACTGGCCACGACATAAATTAACCTTCGTCGTGTCCCTGCGCTCCTGGTCCTACCCTTGGCAACGACACCAGCATAGCTTGTGGCACGAGTTTTCGGCTCAAAGAAAGATAATTAGAAGGAAGCGTCCAGCAAGTTCCCGTCAGTCGACACCCTTATGGGAGAAGTTTTGGATTCGAATACAAACACACTCACACAAACTTGTTTACGCACCATATAATCTTCCTTCAACCCTGGAAGGCGTAAGGAAACTGTTGACTTCTTGCTTCAGCCATGAAGGCCACACCGATCTTTTCACCATCCAAAGCAAAAACTCAAGATAAGGTACCTTCATCCTGAGGAACTTCCTTGGGGTGGTCAGCTACACTTCGGATGGTGCTCTGATGATGACAGGGACGTAGTTCAAATTATAGACCGCACTGGTCAAGTCTCTCCGATGCCTTGAAGATGCTTCGTTCGACGGTGGGCAAAACTAACAACCGTTTCGCAAATAATCTCCGCCGGAACGTCGTCGGAACGAACGAGCGGTCGGGAGGACACGCACTCACGCGTCCGCCGTTCGTTTGGAGCAAAATTAAGACCGTGCTTGTCGTTATTGCTACTGGCAAGCCTTGTCAGGCGGGCCGGAAGCTGGGGATGATCATGGTTCCAGAAAAAACAATCACCAGCGTACAAGTCCTGACGCTTTCCCGAGGGGGAAAAATGCGGACCGTGCGGTGACTTTCCGTCTCGCAACTCTCGGACAAGGTAATGATAATTGAAAGCGAGGAGAAAGTTTGCGTCGGTCTGTTGTTTTTTCCCTTTTGCGTTTGGGGTGACGTGTGTGCACTTCAATTAGCCGCCGGAAGTCGGAACGTGAAGATATCGTTCGTTTGATGAGGGCGAGGTTGAGATGAAGACGAGTGGGCGATGCGTAAAGAAGCAACACACTCGTGGAGAGTTTTCTGCCAAATGCCAGTCGAATGGCGTGGGAATGGAATGGTCACACACGCGTTGCTGGACTGTTGCTAATCTTGTGCAGACATTCCGTTCGATTAAGACCTACGTCGGTACTTCCGGAGGGTAAGTGTTGGAGCGTGTAATCGAACCACTCTAGGATCGGTACTTTCCGTGCAGTTTTCCCCGGACTAATTGGATCAATTAGGTTGTTTTTCCTTTTTCGGTAGAAAGTTGGTGCAAAAAAAGGGAACAACTATTACTTTTGCTCCTGCCTTGGGGATTCGGACAATCGAATGCAACCCGAAACGAAACGGTGTTCGGGTGTGTAATGAGCAATTGGATTGCGTGGGAAAACGATTAACAGCAGGGGAAAAATTACTTCCGATTTGATTTAAACGAATAGCATTTACCATCGACGTGTTAGAAGATTAATTTCTACTAAGAGGATAAACGAGGAAAAAATGAATACAGCATCGTTTATACTACACATGTCCAAGCGTTCCTTTGACGTGATATGTACGGAAATTGACAGCTCGATTCGATCGGATTAATTCGAGCGAAGTCCGAAAAAGTGCAAAGGCTGACCGTCGAAGTGGCATTCTTATGTGTGGTAAAAAATATTCAGTTCGTTCTCTAGACCAATTTACGTGTAGTACATGTTTTTATTATCTATTTCTTCTAGATAACTCCATCGAATGACGATAGATCGCTCTCCAGTAACTCATTAAGCTCAATTTGTTTCCTTAACGAGCAGACATTGAAACTACCACTGGGCAAGAACAATGTATGCTCTATCCTTGTGACAGTGTGTCCTCGTGCGCCGCTAGACGTAATAATTGATCATTACATCACTCATTTGTCCGTTATGATTTACCTTCTGTAACGACTGACAGGGCCCCTTCTCATCCCTACATTGTACTCTTTCCTTTGTCTATCGGTCAACACGGTTTTCCCCCAAACGTTTGCAGAGCGGACCCCCGTCCAGAACACCGGTCATTATTGCTGTACGTCCGATGGCGACTCATTAGTATGCATTCGTTTGTTGGACCATGGTTCGTCTCCTGCCCCCCAAGACTCAATGACGATATCAATCCGTTCCACTTGTCATTTACGCTGCCCGAGGGGGTTTTCGAGTTGGAATGTTAGCAAAAAAGGGTTCGTCGCTTACGTCGTCCATCCCGTTGTCAGTTTCGATGTCATTCGATGGACAGGCGATTTGGCGGTGGGGAAGACAAGGGTTACTGGTGAGTTATGAATAGCATTTGACGAGTGAAAAGACAGAATACATTTCGAAATGGTTCTTCAAAATAATGCGCGCTGCAAATAATGAAACAACACATCGCACCTCCTTCCACCGACCGCTTCACGCCTTCCGGCCCGTTTGGTAGATGAATCATTAGGAATCGTTAGTGCGGAATTCATTACTCAGTTATTTTACGATTAACTACAGTCGAACGAATTCAAATGTTCAAACCTTTGTCAGTGTAACGCCCCACCGTCTGCGGGGGTTCGGGTCACGAGGATGATTTCATAACTTTTGCATAATTATTCATGAACTGCTCCACACTCCAAACCCCATCCGGTTGATTGGTCGACCGAAGGCATCTAACCTTCGGGTTGGCGAACGATAATTTCTCTCATTTCCCGTTCCCCAAACGGTTCAGACCCGGGGAAAGCCACCTCGGCCGGGTGGCGCAAACGTGCGAAGATAATCATTATGATGAATGATGATTTGATTTATAATTTATGCCACGGAGTGATTAGTGTGTCATGTTTCCTTGCCACCTTGCACACCCGAACAACGGTTGACCGGAACGGAAAATGGAACCGACTGGTGAGGATGGTGGAAAACTGGCGGGTGGTTTCAACACGACAACGAGGCAACGAGCGAGGATGTACTCGAAACACCAAACCGCTCGAACGCTAACGAGACAGGCGAGAAGCTTAATTACTTTTGCTGCTGAACTATCGATTTTCGTCGGTCGTGAAGGTTTTCCCCGTCCTCCTCTCGGGCGGGCTACCGGTACGAAACAATAGTAACGGAGCGAACGATTTCCCAAGGTAATTCTCGTGGTGTATGTGTGTGAGTGCCATTGGTAAGATGATGAAGAAAAAGAGGAAGCGAGTGAATGGCGTAAGCGGACTGTATGATTTACGCGAGCTATCATCAATCATGCATCTGCTCAAGGGTCTGCTGAAATGAACCAACAAGGGAATAGACATATTTTCTCGGTGATGGAATATTCGGAAGAATTAGAATGAAGTGCGGTACATGGATTAACATTTATATTGTGGTTATTAACATTAAAGTATATGCAATACGAAATTAATTTTCCTTTGGTTTCAAACAAGATGTTTTGTTTGGGGTTTTTATAGTAATTATCAATAATATTTTAGTCATAAAATATCGAAGTAATATATTTTTGAACAACAAACTGCTGACTATTTTAAAGTGAGAAAAACGCATTGAATTATTTACGAATTATTATTTCCACTGATCAGAAATAATAATGTTTCCATTACCGCTTCAAGCAAACAATCGACCCAACAACACATGTCATTCGTGTTCTTCTCACGCTCCATGAGCGTATGTTATCATGATCCCTACTCAACGACACTCTGTTACTTAAACAACCCCTCAGCAAATGTTTTGCCATCCCATGCTAAGCCATCCCTGCGACATGGTAAATATAAGAGTTTTCCCCCACCGAAAACTTCCTAATGAAACTGGGCTGCAGCAAGGCAGCAAGCATTCTTCTGCTCGGAAACGCAAACACAACCCATCGTCTCCCATATTATCCGTCTTCTAATGAATGGACCCAACACCAGCACTTCAGGCAGTAAGCTAAAAGGGTGGAAACTCTCTGATACCGATGAAGCTGGTGTTAAACAGCCGCAAATTGCTCGCTTAATTAATTGCCAACGGCTTGAGGGGGCGCCGGCAACAGGTTAATTAAACACAACCCTTTCGAAACGGGGAAGGTTTTGGTGGCATTAGGGTGTTAACAGATTCTTGTCACCTCCTGTTGAGTGTTGGAGGCTGTTTTCGAGGAGTGTGGTACAAACAATCCCCGTGGGAAAATTGCAGCAATCCTGTGGAAAACCGAATTTTACTGGCATTAAAGGGGAGTTTTTTTTCAAAGAATTCAAGAGGAAAATTAGAAGTGTTTTTTTTTTCATATACCCTAATATGTTGGAGTACTGAAGAGTATTTAAATATGAATTTTAATACTGTCTGAAGTGGGAATACATCTTCTATTTTGTGTTTAAGACCTTTAATCAATCTCATTTGTATATGAAAAACATGTGACTTTTACAACACCTTTGCAAACCATTTTTGCAAATTTTTCTTCCTCTACAACAGATGCTTCTGCATCAATAAATCGTTCTTGTTCAACCCAATACCACGATATCTTCTGGCCAGCTTGCCAGCAAGAACAAAAAACCTACCAGTAACCTGATTGCCTACCTAATCTACACAGATCAAGACATAATTTCTCATAACCTGACCCTTCCCGGCTTCTACTGCTTCCATTTCTTCCAAAAAGTCAATTTTATGCATCCGTAATGAGGCAAACAAGACACAAAATAGCCACGCCAGACCAGCCGACCGACGGGACGTTAGGTGGCTCGGTTTTTGCATATCCTTCGCAACGTTTTATTTTTGTTTCGCCGATGAAATTATTAGCTGCTGCTTTTCATCCCACGGTGAAAATACAGCATCTTACCTTCGTGCCAAGCGAAGCGAGCACTCGCCCTAAGATGGGATGGGAGGGAACAAAAAAGATGAAATCTTCTTTCCATCTCAGTGGGAGGAAAAGCGTTATGAGTGAGCACAGCATCCTCGTTCGGCAGTCTGGTTGGCAAAGCGGACGAAAGCCCACGTAAGGATGAACGGATCTTTTTTTCCTGGACAGCGCTCGTTGGCGGACGATTTGGCAGGTGGAAGAAGGGCAGCAAAATTAGAAGCCAAATTTTCCCGGTAACACCGGCACGATGGGGATAGAGGACGGCACGGGGCGAAAAGGGAAAAAACACGTACCGCTTCCAATAAACTCCCCGGTCAAATTATGCACGTAAACAGAATTATGTTATTATTTCCAGCTCCCCGAACACACGACTCGGTGGCCCGAGGGGGGTTGGGGAGAGGCAAAAAGGGAGCCACGGGTCAGGAGAGAAAACGTTATGCTTTATGCTGGCTCCCCGATGATGGTGCTACCGTTGCTCACCGGTGCAAAATTATTCTCGTTTGAAGATAAGCTCAAAACCAAAGGCCATCGCGGGAGGCAACATGGGGGGTTGCCGGTGAGAATGGTGGAAACCCGGGAAAATGAAAGGAAAAACCGTGGTAGGAATCTGCTAAAAACCAGCGTCCAGCATCCCAGCACCATGCAGCCCCGCACCACAGGACGACAGCATTATGAGGCTCATAATTTTCATCTTCATCTCTTCTTGCCTGCGCTCGTCTGCCAACCGGATTTTCCTTCCAACCTCCCGCGGGAAATCCACCAGAGCAGGATACCGGTTTTTTGCTACCTCGTACCTCGCCCGATCGCAGGTAGATGGTTCTTCTGCCAACCGGTTCGATTAGGTGTAATCAAGAAATTAGATGATTGAATGTGGCGCTGGTTCCGCCGGCCAGACTCCCAAGTGTAGCATTTCAATTTTTTCCTGTTTCCTTTCTCTTACCCTTCACAGCATCCAGCATCCAGATTCATTTTCGCTTGCTCTCAAATTTTTCTTCCCTTCGAGATGGTTGATCTTAGCAAATAATCTTTATTGATTTTTACCACCAAACCCTGCTCGGCGCTTTCCCCCCGTCAGTTTTCCGCTCGAGTGCGACCGGTCGAGGGGAACGGAAAGGTTGTTGGTTATCTTTCAATTTTCCACATTTTTCAATCCCGTCTCGTCCTTTTCTCTCCTCACGCTCTTCATTTTCGGTTCAATTGGCATTCGATTCGATTGGAGCGGGGATTTTATGTGTCTTCTATTTTTCTGTGCCGATGATTCGACAGTTTTCCCGTTAGTTTTGTTAGTGTTAGTTGGCTCGAAGATTCGAAAAGTAGTGAGAAATTTAGAGCGTTCCGAAAATTTATACAGGGTAATGGATAAACTTATAATCGTTATAACATTTTCGACCCGCTTGTTCGTAATTGTTTATTGGCATAAATATTAGCGTAGTTTTTTTGTCATTAACACATTTGATTGTGGTGTTGTTCTAATGGGATGATTTCTTTACTTCGATAATTTTTTAAATGACTGATTGGTGACTCTTGGTAAAAACAATAAATTATTGACTAATAATGACAAAATTTACTCACATAATGTACACGGTCTTGTTATAAAAATATTAATTCACAGGATTCTATTTTTCTTAAATAGGATTAAATGTTTTCCTATTCTCTTAGCGTTTAAATTGATATAAATAAAAAGACGCCATAGTGACCCGGGAAATTAAGAATTCTTGTTGCAAACACAATTCATATTTTCTTCCTGTGGAAAAAAAAGTATTCGAGAAAATGAACAAATCGCTTCGTCTGCCAATTTCAACTTCAGTATTTGCAGCCCCGGGCGTCCCGAAAAAAAAAACCCCAGAAGGAAACCGACAGAAATCAGAAATAAAATAAAATAACTGTCCCTGCCCACCCTTCCCCACGTCCACCCTACAGAACGATCGATCTCTTCCGCATCCATATTGCTTATTTATAATTTATTACTTTTCTCGATGCCCTCTAATCCCTCTCGACCTCACCGCCCTACCCCCGTTAGTCCGTTCCCGATCCAACCAGGTTTTTTTTCCTTTTGGTTCTCTTCTGTTTTGTTGGCCCCGGTAAGTTTTTCACTCGTTCTTCTGCCTGCGGGCGAATGGTGGATCTTTCTGCGACCGAACCGAAACGTTCGAAGGGTCGATTTTGATTTCCTTCCTTCCCCCCGGGTTTGGGTACGGGTGGGTGGGTTGCTACTTTCGCCGAGTGTCCGTAGGGAATTTTCATCATCCCTTTCGACGTTTTTTTTCACTGCTGTTTTCGTTCGCTGGGTCGATTGGACCGCCGATCGTAATTAAAAAAGAGAGGTTCACTGTCTTGTAGGGGATGTTTGAGAGGAGTGGGAGGAAGAAAAGAAAAGGATCTACCAACCCCTTGCCTTATTCCGGGGACAGAATTAAACAAAATAAAAAGAGCCCGAAAAAACATACGTAGAATATCGCTGGAACGTTGGTTTATTGGTTCTGTGTGCGTGCCATTTTCGTACTGCAAAGTTCCGATTATAATGATACGAGCCTCTTGTTTTTCCTCTTCGATACACCTTCTAGAACGCATTCTATAACGATGCCGTTGTGGGGTCACAGCAGGCTGTGTTGGACACTGTGTGAAAAAACGCTCAAATGAACAAAAAATGAACATTAGACACGGAAGGCCAAAGCGAAACCGAAAACGTATGAGTGTTTACGGAAGCAAAATCTATACGCTTCCTGATCCATTTCCTTTCCGCCTCATCTTCTCCTTGTCGCCCCGTTTGGTAATGGTTTGGAAAATGTTTTCCATCATTTTTGCTTCATTTTCCACACATCTTGAGACAGAGTGAAGCAAAACAGGGACGGAGATGTGTGGGAAATGAGAGAAAATATACTTGTGGAGAGTTTTTCTCGTTGTGCTATTTTTTCTACCTACCAAAAATTTCCAACGAAAACTTCTTCTTCATGCCACCCCACTCACCCGCCGGGCGGGCGGATGCTGCCTTTTTGGTGGGGTTTCGCTGTTGCTGCTGCTTATCATACACAAAGACGCGCACATTTATTCTTACGAAAGCGCAAACACGTTCATTTCGTCCTTTGAGCAGCACCACCATACCACCATCATTGCCATCATCATCATCATCGTCATCGTCCATGGATTCCGAGCTACCAGTCAGCCAATGGTGATGTTAGTATTTCTACATACGTGTGTGGGATCGTTTTAGATGTTTCCCAACCTCTTCCCTACCCCAAGAACCGAAAGTGCGCGTGGGCGGAAGGAGTATTCGAAGAAGAAAGAAGTATTTTTCATTTTCCCGACCCCATCGTACCACCCACCGCACCGCGCAAACCCTTTCCCCCAAGCAGCACAGGGTAGAACGTGGAGGAAAAGTGTTTTTTAGAGGACAGGAAAGAAAAAGAAAAACAACGTTGACGGAAAATGGGAAGCAGGGCCGAGGCCGGGTGGACACACGAGATGGTGGATGAATGTTTATCCTTTCTTTCGCCTTCTTTGTTTGAAATAACACAATTAAGAAATTGTGTATACTTTGGCCGACCGGAGGGACGGACCGCCGAGAACGGACAGCGCTGATGGATGGTTTGGATCGGATTGCACGACCGCCAGGAGGACGTCGCATGCGTGTGGTTGTGTGTTTGTCCGCATGTATGTATACCCCGTACGAGCGCCCCTTTCCGGAGGGGGTGTGTATTTTTCTGTGCCTTCGAAAGGAAGTGGAGGAAAATAATTCTCAACAAAGTAGAAGTTCCGACAGCCAACGAAGGAGTATGAGGTGTTTGAATCAAATTTTCATACACATTTGCAGGGCGCTCTTATGGAAATTCTTCTGTCACTTCCCCGGGCCACCGGTGGATCCGCGAATTGGCGAGATGAGAAAGAGAGAAGAGAAGAAAAGAGTTACGCCACTGAGCGTAGATTAAAAAGGGAAAAACGTGGAAAATCTATAACCGACTGGGCTCAAATAAGGAAGGTGGCGCTTGGATGAGGGTATTGCATACGGAACGACTTGTCAAACTAGTCAAACGCTCTGCAGCTCACGTCGGGAAATTAATTTTTAAACTGGACGGAAACCATTTTTAAAACAACAACATTGCTTGACATATCCATTAGCATATGATTGGTGCGAGGCGTATAATAATTTAAAGAAGTTGAAAAACTATTGATTGTAAGATACCAGAATCGAATACTTTCTTTGAATCAAATGAAAAATTATTGATCATTGTTATTGTTACTCATTTAAACTTCGAATGAAATTTTCAATGACATTTTTGTCGATACGTGTTTCTTCAGTTGAAACTATTGCAACATTTAATATTTTATAATAATTCTAAGCTGATAGTAACGTGAAGTGTGTGTGTATTTTTTCCATAATCCCAGTCACGATCCAACACTAGAACCCAGGTTGAGAAGTAAAGTTTGCCGACGTGAAAAGACAAAACCGTAATAGAGATTATCACAAACCAGGACACTTGGAAAAAAGCAAGCAACCTGGTGGAAATCATTCTTCCATAAAACATTGGTATACGTTTCAAACTAGAAACGACAAAATCGGGAAGAAAAGTTTCTCGTATGGGAGGATTTCTTCCTCTTCAAACGGTACGTTGAGAAGCCTGGTGTAAGTTGCACCAGTTATGATGCGGTCACGGTTGTACGTGGAGGAAAAACGCACACTCGTGAGGTTTTCAAACTCTAAACTTCACAGCCCGTCAAAGTTGTCTTCGAGTTTTTGTGCATCAAAGTTCTCAACACACACAATGCTGTTATAAATACATATTGGTGGGTTGAACGGTTTCTTTATTTTTACTTCAACGATTGGAAATTCTTCTCAAGTCTAGGTTGAGAGTACCGTGAATTAACTTTCGTTGTATTGTGGAACCGTGTCCCTACGATCGTCCAGCAGCCAACCGCAAATCACATCTACGGCCCTTCGTCGTGCACGAGAAGCTTAGTGGGATTTGATAATGGGTAATGGCATCAGCGTTCTCAAACAGACCGGCAAGAAAAGTATTTCCGAGGGTGGATGGTATATGGTTGAAGACTGTTCCGAGGAGTCAGAATGTATTCTCTCCTTCCACAGGCAGTATAAAAAAACCTGTAACGGTTTCAGTTTTCATCTCTTCACAATCTTGGACACTACGAAACACACCCACACATGCGAATACGGGGCGAAGGGAGCGAGCAAAATATATTATTTTAATTATATTTCCGAAAACGATATGGACAGTTTCTTTTCCTTCTTCCTTTGTTGTACATATTTCTTTGTTTACGCCCGACCTTCCATATATTCTCGGCGCTCTGCAAAAGGAGTGCTTCGATGTTGTGTTGTGAGGGTAAAAAAATTGAAACGGGATCATAATGGATATTACACGCGATATCTTATGTTTCACGCAGGAGTCAACAGCCTCGGTCCGGTTCGGAGTTCGGCGGTCGTAAGCAGCGATTCATTACGTCTTGGTGCGGTATAGTATGTGTGTGGGAGGGTGGTGGATGTCGGTGTTCAGTATTTTTGGCAGTATAAAGCATCCTTCCTTCCCCGCCACCCGCCACATGAGTACACACGAGTATTTTACGCATTCGTGGTAGCGAAAAGTGTTTGCTTTCGGTCGTCGGGCATGAGGGGCATGACCTGAGGCTAGGATGCCATTTGGGTGGAAAAACTTGGGGTGGTCAACGACAAAACAATAAATGAGGCAACGAGGTATGTTTCCCGATGTCCGGTAAAAAAGGGAGGAAACTTCGTTCCGGGAAGAGACGTATACATCTATTTAACGAACGGACGCCACTGTTGTTTCTAAACGAAATAAACTAATCACACTTACAGTACGATAAGCACACACAGACAGCAGCTTTTTCCTCATGTATAAAGGTTTTTGTACGCTTCTTTGTTTTTTCGTAAAAGGTGGAAAATATGATATTAAAATTTATTAGTCTACTCACACACAGTGGACCATATTTATTATCAGATAGTGCAGGAAGGAATTATGTCTGCCTTGTGAAGTAACACAACAAAATAGAATGGAACTTGGGAAGATCAAGCGGAGGGGTGAAGATTCCAGCAAATAAAAACTATAACTAGGACGTGGTTCACCGGATATATTATCTCAAAGCGCGGCACAATGGGCTATGTTTTTTGTTTTCCACGAAACACTCCGCTTTTCACTCTGCTGTGATAAAGAATATCATCTCCAAAAGAGGGCCTTAGCGAAAATATAATTTATCCACTGACTTATCTTGGAGATGGTTCATAAACATTGCCTCTTTGGGAGCTAGGAATCCCGCTGGCCGCTGGCAAGAAGAAGTTAATCTTAATTGTAGTACAATACCAACGCCACCAACCATAATGGGTGACCCGAATGCCGGTTCCTCCGGCCATCCCTGGATGTCCTTTAACCAGTGGGAAGGTTTTAATACCTTCAGCACGCAAGACGGATTGGATTGCGATCCCATTCGAGCGGTGGATGCAATTTATTTGGGAATTAGTGCGAGCTAATGGATCCCGTAAATTATATTACGGCCCTTAATGGTGCCGATTCGGATCTTGGGAAGCATTTCGGTTTGTTTTTCTTTTGCCGAGATGTGTGAGGAAGCGTTATGGATGTGAAATACTACAGCTTTCTTGTGAGTAGAGAATCATGTTAACTATTGCATTTTTGAGAACGCGAAGGTTGACCAAATATAATCTACTTTTAAGTTGTTTTAAAAACGCATCCCCGAATACAAATGACGGTCGATCAAGCGCATCAGGTCTCCCAAAAGATAAATGAAACCCCGTTGATGTTTGCACGCACGACATTAGTCATCCCCGAGAGAATGTGTTATCGTTTCCCCCGACCAACGCGGGTGTGTCACACGTTCCCTAGAATTCACGTTTACGCGTTTTGCATAAAACCTACGTCTTGGAAATTTGCGCAAGGGTAACCCACCAGCAGAGAGTGTGCTACACACGACGTGCAATAATAAATATACAACTGTTTTGAAATACATGAAGGGGTGTTTTTTGTGGGTTGACTGGTTTGACTGGTTGAACATGTTTTCGTGTGAGTTTGTTGTTTTTTCGCCACGGTTCCTTTACGTTAAGGACGCGTCCCATTTGTTTGTCCAGCCAGCGACTTTCATTCCGCTGCGTGCGTGGTGGGAAATTCTAAACCAGTGGGAGGGTTTTTTTTCCGGCAGCTAAACCTCCTCGCGTACATTTTTCTTATCAGGCTGTATTTTTCAATTATTTTTGCTAATATGCAGTTTTGTTATGAATATACCAGTTATTTTTAACCAGTGAGTATTTTAAAAAACTAGCAAATATTCATTAAACAACGTTATTTGACATTTGTAACATAAAAAAGCAGTAGAGACTCACTTCAACAATAATTTCATTTTATTACCGTCTTATTGAATTTGAAGGCTAGTTACAAGATTTATACATTCCGTTAGGCCAGATGAACAAACAAATTACAAATTAATTAGAATATTTGCTTTGTTATTGCAATAGAAATAAAATCTTTCCTCGAAGGATTTTTTTTTCTTGTGATTAAAAGATAATGTGTATGCAAATCAAAATGTATTGCATAACAATTACAACACATTTTAAAACTTTAATCCATATCATGCGTCAAAGTATTTGTTGCAGTACTAATATATCAAACGATTCCTTTTAAGGATGGAACATGGAGGATGGAAAACCCTGATAAGTCGAACGTGTCTGTCCCGCACAATGCAAAATCGCCATCTCCATTCAGGAACGTGAAGAATTAGGAGAATATTGTGGCACCCGAAAACGCAGCCAGCAGCAATGAGGAAACCCGAGAGCAGCTTTCTTATCCCCGTTCTATCAGCATCCAAAATAAAAAAAAACGGGCACAATGCAGGAGCGGAAGAAGAAAACGAACAGAAAATGAAATCACGACCACCAGCCATCAGGAGCGCGCCCGATAAGAGAATGAAAGCAGGATTTAAAACGCAAATAACTTTCCTTCGTTATATGCACGGAAGTATACACACATGTGCCCGGTGGCGTGTGTTTATGTGTGTGTGTATGGCAGGACGTCGGTATGTGCCATTTACATATCAGCCAGCTCTACACATAGTGTGCATCCGGATTCCCACCCAACAACACCCTCCGGTCGTTCCTGTTGCGATGGGAAGCGCTTTTCCTCCCGGAGCTCACCCCGGGAAACTCTCGAAGGGGACACGAGGCACGCAAATGAGGAAAAGAAAATAAAACAGCAGCGACAGCTGCAGTGGAGAACGAACGGGAGAAATTGAAGAAAAAAGAATTCCCCCCGCCCCACCCCCTCTCCAGCTAAGCATCCATGCTGTGCTCCACGTTTGAGAGTGAAAACTCAAGATGGCATCCTTCCACATCGTTTCCTCGTGTGATGTTTTGTTTGCTTCCTTTTTTTGTGTGATTTAACGACGGTGGAAGCTGGGCGTAAAACTGTCGTTGGTTGATTACCATTTTTGGGAGGTAGGTTCATGGGTCATTGTATATTTTACTTTCTACTTAAAATCATCATTTGACCTTTGTCCAATAGGTCTTATGAGTTTTGGTGATTGTTAATGATTGGTTTCCCCTGTATATCAATACTTAAATTTTTCACTTCTTATAAGCGCGTGAAATAATTGGCGCACAAGATGCCTTAATTTACCAAAAAAAGAGTCACTGACACGCATATATATTCAAGCGTCTTTCCAGTTCAGAGTGCCACCATCCACGTGCTCATTTTTCCACTTTCTTCTGGACGGAAGCGTTGAGGCAAAACGGTTCGGTTCGCATCGAGCTGAGCGAACGAACGAATAAACGGGAGCAGCATGTTAGCATATATTGTATTTTAATGAAAATACATAAAGATCCTTCGATAATCGGGGCGCGCTCGGGAGCTGAGGGAAATGGTGCCCCGTTTAGGAATGGTCGGTTCGCGACGCAAAGTAAGGAAAACGAGAAAGGCTTGCGACGCCGGATGTCGTCGTTGCTTTCGCCCCTTTCTCCCGTTGCCGTGCCGTTGTTTGATTGGAAATCGGTTCACTCGTTCGTTCGCTCGTTCGATTTCTCGGGGTGTCGTTACTAGCTTTCCTTGCCAATTTTTTTCTTGACTCGCTGTACTTACGGCTCATTTTATATACCCTCGAATTCTTCCACTCTCACGATTTTACTTTTCTCTTTTTTATATTGCATTTTGAGACCTTTTTTTCCATTCCCGTCAGAGGGTGACAAATTCCAGCGAAACAAAGTCGTGGAAAATGGAGGGTAAGTAGAAGCACTTTGCATACGCTCGCACACATGTGTCGTTTCTCTTGGGACTATTTAATGGTTCAGTAAAATGGTTGATATTGGAGAAAGTTCATGTATGCTTCTTTAATTTCCACAAGTGCAGTTTAAAGAATTTTTGAAAAGGTTTTTTTTAACTATTTGAATAACATAGAAAATAGCTAAAATCCAATAAATAAAATCTGGTATTAAACGTTCAGGATCTTTTAAGAATTGGAGAACGCCACATCATCCCTCAAATGCTGGATTAACTCGAGATGGATCAATTTCCGCTTCATTGTTCAATCAAGGCCACAAAAGATTGCAACTTTCTCTGATTAAATGACCCCGATAAGATCCCAATTCCCGCTCTCCCTCTTACAACCTTCCATAGGTTTGTGCGGCCTTGAACGTGTCTTTCGCTTTTAGGGACCGGACTTTCCGACTTTTCTCATCACCGTCAAACAAAAGACAGATTACCAGCTCAGACGTTTGGCTTGAGCCAAGACGGCAAGGGCATTACAGTGCATTTTTCGTAGAATCAACAACAATTAAAACCATTTTCTGCACAAGAAAGCTGCGATTATATTCCTTCCTTATCATCCGTTTGCTTTTTTGTTCTTCCGTTTTTGCTGCCCTTACCGACTCCAATGATGGATGAAATGTAAACAAATCCTTCGCTTCGGTAGAGATTTTCTTCTCCCACCCGCTCCGGAGAGCAGGGAAGAGGAAGGTACGCGTTTTCCCTGCTCGACCATCTCGGCACGAAAAACTCACGTACACTTTTCCCGCCGTGAGCTTGCCCTCTTGTGCTCATCTTCACTCGCCCTTTGATGTCAATCTCCTTCCGGTGGCGGTTGCTCATCCCAGTCATTGTCCCTTTGTTTCTGGAATTCTCTCCGTGCCGTTGTGCGAGCGGCTCGTCGAAGTCATCGATTTTACGCTCACCCCTCCGCCGGCTACTTCTTTTCCATCCGACTGCCATCGGCCGATGGTGACTTGTGTCTTCTTGGTGGGCAAACTATCGAGTTTTCCGCGAGCACGTCTCGGAAAGCGGCAGACCGAAATCGATAGCGGCTGCACTTCCGGGCGGACCGTGGGCGGCTTGAGGCCTGGATGGTTGCGGTTCTTTGTCGAAAAGGCAATTTTCACCCTCGATTGAGTCCCGTAATTGTCGTTTAATTCGAAAGCATTTCTTATGCTCGTGCTATGACAGGAAGCTGGCGTCGCGGGTTTTGTATTCGTTACGTACAACGAGCAAAAAACGGTTCTCTTTCCTTGGCAAATATAGAAAACCCTAAGGCAACCCAAAATGGTTCCTTTGAAGTGTCAGTAAGACTAGAAATATTTTATTTCAAATTGGACTTACAGATGATTTGCATACTCTGCATGTTGAAAATGTTTTGTATATTACCTGTAAAGAAGTATGAAAAAGGTTGGGTTAGTTAGATATTAGAAAATCAATAACATACTTTACAAAATTAAAACTTTTTTTTTAAATTAAACTAAAATCCGTGAGAATTGTAAGTATATAAAAATAATATTTTCAAAGAAAACAGTCCGAAACATAGATAAGATCGATAAAATGTTCAGCCGTGGATAGCGAACCCCGAGTTGTTTAAATTGCTCGCTCTGTATTTGTTTTGCGCCCGGTCCCATCAACTAATTCCTTTCATCGGTTACAAAAGAAGGAACGTAAATTAAACAATGAAATAAATTATCCTTTCTATCGGACCATCGATGGATCCCTTTCGATAGGATTCTTGGTCCCCTTGCCACCAGCCCCGTCCTTGTTCAATTTGTTCTAATGAAACCGAATTAATATTGTATTATTTCCCGCTGCTCCGTTGCGAATGTTGGAGTCCTTTTGATTGTCCTTTTATTTTCCCGTCCAATAGTTGTGGCGAGTGGCCCGGCGTTGGGGTTTTCAAGTGGCCAAAGGGATACATTCCTTCTCTAGCCGAACGACCGCCCGATGGTTCTTTTGTAGGTTTTTTGTTCAACGTTTGAGCTAGTTTCTCCACCACCGAGAAGGGTTGTTTTTTCATCAGACTTCTTCATTTGCCCCGACGACGCTATTCGCTCGGAAAACCGGTGTGAGGCACTTGCTAAAAATGTACCCACCGCGTTCGTCCGGTGGAATTAGAATCGATGCCACACAAATCCGTCAGCTCTGCCATCGCCCCTCCGGGGTAGTATTTTACTGCCGAGGTTAGGCGTAACGAAGACGCTCGGCTCATAAATATATAAAGGGTAATCAAATTTGGGATGAAACCCGTTGATTAGAATGCGCAAAATTAGAGCGAATTGTTTGGCTGCGGTCACGCTCACGTACTCCCAGGGCAATGGTTGGAGATTGGTTCGAAAAACATCGAAGTTTGGAAGATGTAATGAGTGGCACGAATTATCTGGGGGCAAGAATTTCCCAGTGTGGTATTGATTGAATCGATCATCTATCGCACGTTCATGAATTGTTAACTGTAATATTATATTGTTATACAACAACACAATATCATACAAGTCTAATACTAACCGAAAGCGTCACTAGTCAGACAAAATATAAATTCTTCATTCGTTCGCAGTAATATTTTTTTCCTATTAAACAAACAGACGGTTTCGACAGCACATTCCCCTAACACTTTTTCTAATAACAAACTGCGACCCTTTTCCTTATTTTTTCTGCGAGGGTGCGTGCAAATCTGACTGCAAGTGATGTAACAAATAGAGTTTTTCCTCCCAAAAATTGAAAGGTTTCACCTCTATAATTGGACACATGCTGTTGTCGTCAATGCGCCAGTGTCATGTTTCCAGTTTCCAATATTGATCGAATCTTTTTCGCGGACGCACAAAGGGTCGTTGAACCTGTACTTGGGTGTATATATATTTTTTTGTTTCACCAAAATGTTACACAACAAATATGTAAAGGTTGTTGAAGTTGTGCAATGTTGTGTAAATGCTGAATAAAATTGCTTTTCGTACTGAGTGAGTGTTTTTCAAATAATTAAAAATCATTGCAGCGTAACTCTTAATCCATGCAGGTTCAAATTACACGATCAAACAACTCTCGAAACATCAATCAACGCGAATGAGTTTGAACATTTTATAAAAATTCAAATTCGTGAAAAATAAAAACCCAGTGAAACAGTGCATAACACTCCTACTGCCATTTGGAAAACCAACCTACATGCTCGGAGAAAAAGGCATAGGACAAAGCAGACAGGTAGCCATCATATTCAAATTTTTCCACATTCGAATCCATCCACCCGTAAGCCACCACGTTCGTACATTTGTATGTTGTTTGGTTGGGGGAAAAAAGAAAAATTCACCAAACGAACGAATTTCATCAAATAAAGGGATTTTTTTGCGGGTATTTTATGTTGGTTCGTTTCGCTTCGAAAGGCCAACGGAGGACGACAGAATGGCAGCAAAAGTCTCATTACATCTTCCCAAATGAAAACGGTACGTATGAGCCTTTTCCAGTTCATTTTACCGATATGATTGCGGCATTATTACCCCGATGAGGGTGAGTACGATGGCGAAATGAATAACAAAACGGGCACACTCCTAAGGACCAACCGATGGTTCCATATTTCGGGCGGCAAATCGCCACGGCATCTTACATTTGACAAAACCGTTCGTTACCGACATTCGGCAAACATTTGCTGCGACCACGAGCATGAGGAAACTCTCGTGGTTGATTTTCTTCCTCGTTTTGTCTCCATGAGCTCCCGAGTGCATCATCAGCGGAAACCGTAGGAAACGAACCCCGTTGAGGAAGATATCGGAAGACGCCGAGGGGCTCGCCGAAAAATTTCTTCTCGCAAAACAAAACAAACCCATTCCCTCGGGGGACAAACGTCGAGGCGTCCGCTCGGGCGGCAACTGCTGGCATCATCAGAAATTGCGCCTAATTGGAGTAGCGTTCCGAGTGCACGTTCCGTTATTGTTTTTTATCGCTTCCGAAAGGGCCATTTTGATGAAATTTCTCTCGTTCATTTGCCCGCGCTCCCTAGCCGCTTCCCTCGGCAGAATTCTATCTCGTCAGCTTCTTCGGAAGCCATCGGTTTTGCTACCCAACCCGGCAGCTCCAATGGGATGGATTTTATGGCCCATTTTTATGGTAGCTCATAATCCATAAATAATTTTTAATTGGATTTACGCGACGCACAGCACACGTGTATGACTTTCCGGGAGGTTTTGTTCCAGTGCGGGTTTATTTCCGGGGTTATGTTTTCACGTACGGGTAGGGTCCAAAAAGCAGCTATGAAATTACGACGTACGTACGTGTCCTAATTATTCAGGTGGTTTCAGTACAGTAAACCAACCCTACCATTGAACTTATTCGTGTGTTTCTGTGCAATAAAAGTATGAAATATGGAACTTAATATTGCCTCACAAAAGAATGTTCATTTTTCTATCAATTAATTTTTAAATTTGAAATAAAATAGACAAACTTTGATAAACAATTTACACCCACACTTTTGCTTACAATAAAGATGGGACTTCGTTAAACGCACAGTAGCACCGTTACGTTAAGAGTAATGATTGACTGACAACCCTCTGTCGTCTATTAACTGCGTGAGCCTTCTAAAAAGTAAATGAACGTCATAAAGGAACCTGCTCGTAAAGGTGTTCAAAGCATGTTGTACGTTGTTTACCAACGTCGAAACGAATGCACCTGACCTGCTCCTTAGAAAACGGTGTAAAAACTAGCTGCACCACCCATTCGGAAAGCGTATGCAAGGCGGGAGGATAGAACAAAAAAAAACCCTACGTTAGTTTAGTGCACATTTGGTGCATGCGAATAAGGACCCCGAAACGGTCCCGCTGCAGTCACCGAATTGGATGCGGTGGAATAAAAATGACTGACATAAATAACATCAATTTATGCGATGCTTCTTCAGAACCCGGGAGGTGGTTTCGGCTTCCGCTTCAGCAGCAAAACAACCAAAATCCTCCGACCGTCCCACTGTGCCACGGTGGACGGAGCAGGGGAGCAAGGGTTGGAGCAGGAGCAGGAGCAGGAGCCCCCGAAAAATCCTGACACAAAACCTCCGATGGGGAAAAAATAATAATAATAAACGAACAAATTTAGCACACATCACTTCAATGTATCCTGTACGGTGTACGGTGCACCGTGAAAGCAACAGAAAGACAAGGGGGTTGGCGGGGGTATGGGGGTGAGATGGGATGTGGGAGGTCGAGTTGATTGAGAACGGGGTGGGAGGGAGAAAATGCATCGAATGTATGCAGTTCATTTAGATTTCTATCAAAAAGCGTATCGATTTCCATCGTTTACCGATGCGATGCCGTGAGGGGGAGAGGGGCGGAAAAGGGGTGGATTATGATGCAACAAGGAAAACAAATGATCCCGACTCCCGGTTTTGCCACCCCCGAGGCCTCTCCGTTTCGAACGACGGCTCGATTTCAAACCCATTGGTGTTTAGAAAGTAAATTACTCGTCATAAAAGCAAAGGCTGGTGCATTCCTGCATCGCATTGGTGCATCGCTTGGTGCATCGCGGCCGGGGTCGGGTATCTGTCTGGACAAAAAATGGAAACAACGTTCTGTTTACAAGGCCCAACAAGGGTTCGCATGTAGGGAGCAGTTGTGTGCATAACAATCCTTCATGGCGTCTCCGTCCGCCGAAGCCGTCGCTTCACAAAACTTTCTCGCGATACGTGTAATAATAAAAGGTAATAATAATCCTGCATTATTTCCTTGCATAAACATTGACCTCAAAGTGTTCTTGTGGGGCAGCGCAGGGGGGGGGGGGGGGGGGAGGTGTACGATCGGGTGTAAAGGGTAACTGGAACGCTTATTATGCACTTTCACGTGTGGCTCTGCATGCATGCATGGCATGCACGGGACCTGGCACGGGATTTTCGGATTGCATTTACTTTCCCGCCACCCGCCCCGGGGGCGTCGGTATGATGGAAAGCCCACCCACGCCGGCAAGACAAAGCAACACGGACGCGTAGTTTTCCACGTCCGAAAATCCGAAATGCAGTAATCAAAGGACTCGCACCGTCGGTTTGCAATCATCGGAAAGGGAACGCAACTTTTCCTTGCGGACGACGACGGGGCGTACGACGTGCCGTGCATTTTTGAAGGGTTGAGAAATGCAATGTAATAACACGTGGTAGGAAAATGCAGGAGGTGGAAGGGGTAGAAAAAACAACAACTTGCAAACGTAACCGACGAGCTGGATTGACGATGGATTTGCAAACTAAAACGGTTGTAATTGAAGCGAAAGGGCGAAGGAAATAAAGTAAAGAAAACAGCAGACAGTGAAAGAAAAGTGAACGGATAAATAAAATAAATAAAATGTAATAAATTATCCTTTCCACGGTTTTTGCGCCGGCGATTGGTTTCCAACCGAAGGAACATAGTGCGATGCGAGTGAAGGCGAGTTTTCCACATTTTGCAGACGAGTCTTCCCAGCCAAAACTGCCTGGAAATACGCTCGGAAAGGGTATTTTCATCACCGTCACTTTGTTTCGGAGTTGTGAAAATTAAAAAGAAATCTCCCAAAATATGTCGAATGCGGGCGAACCATTTATTTCACACCCAACGGAACATTTGAATCGATTTCGAGCCCGAAAGGAAAGCTCGAGCAAACTCGTTGCACTCGTAGCGATGCAACGCTGGGCAGCATTGTGTTAGTGTTCCGGTAGTTTTTCTTCCGTTCCCCAATTCAACCGAGACACATCCAACGGTCTCGGGACGCCCAGCTCGGGGGCAGAGAAAACAACAACGACACCGAATTCTTCAATCCGCTAGCCTCGAGGTCAGCACGGGAAGCAGGGGATTCTATTTATTATTACTTTCTCGAAGAAAATTCGAATGCGCTCCCGGGGAAAAAAGGGCTAAATAGAAGGAACCGAAAAGAAAAACCCTTTCCCTACCTCGTTTCGGTTGGCATTCTCGGTGCAGTTAGTGTTGAATTTTCCTTGCCGACACATGCAGGATCGAAGGGAACGGGGTGCGCCGAAGGGGGGTCGTCTGCTAAAAAGGGGCTTCGAAATTGGATTTTTCGACTTTGATGAAAATGCCATTCGACGATTCGAAGGAAGGACAGCACCACCACAAGCAGCAGCAGGAGTACACCGATGCAAACGGAGTGTAAATGGCATTCCGAGGTTTCCCAAGGCTATGGCTCGCCCCCGTAACATCCTGTGGTTTCCCCCCCCCCCCCCCCCCCCTTTCCCACCCGCTATTCTACGTGGAAAGTTTTCCAGTTTTTGCAGATGAGAAAGCTAACTATCGATAGTTAGAAGTTTCGGGGCATTGTTTTACATTCGCCTTCTTTAAGGCTAACTGCCATTTTCCGCCCGACGCGGTGGTGACACGAAATTGGATGTGGTTACGACTTTGTCGTCTGCAGGTTGGATTTTAGCGCCATTTGGAAATGTGGGAGTGGGGAAACAATGCAAGAAAAATGTATTACATTGTTCGCTTTCTGTGTAGTCGAAGAAACTTTACAAATAAATTCCATTTGTTAAATTCAAATTGCTTGTTGACAGAATAAAGGTTAATTGACCAGAGTAAAATGTATGTCATTCCAAATTCATTTTCTAATGTAACAATAAAACTAATGTGCTTACAGCTTAATCAAACAGAAATGAGCAGCCCAGAATGGTGGGATTTGATTTCAAGCAAACAAAGAACAACGAAGAAAAAGGCAACCACAAATACAAACCCTTCTATTTAAATCACTTCTGTGATAGAAAGTGTCCGGGGCGCAAACAAAAATCGGCTGTTTAAACAGATTTACAAATTACACCACAGATTTGTGCATGATCTCCGGGCGTCGCCTTTCTCTGGCCGAGCAGTGGCGGATAATTTATTCATGACCATTCACGACCGTTTCGCTAAAGACCCTTCACTTCCGTTTAATCGCCTGCCTCGCCACTTGGCTTATTAACCCTTTGGCAGGTCTTCGCAACCCTTTCTGTCGGTCCTCACCAAAAATGAGCCCTGGTAATGATGAAGTTTCTCCGGCCGGGGGGGTTGAGGGATGGGCTTGAACAGGAATATTAATTGTGTGTAATTTCCTTAACGCTTTTGTTCGCGGTCGGCGGAGAAAAAGGGTTTGGTAGAATTTTCACGCTCCTCGAGGCGTCTGAATCGGGGGTTCCGATTCCTGAAACCCAAGTCCGAAAGGGATCGTGATTAGTGGTGATGATTTCCTTTCTCATTTGGGAAGACGCATAAGAAAAAAAAGTTGTATGCTTAGGATAAAGTTCTTGATTGAAAGTAACCTTCGGGCTGGTTCCGAGGGAAATTATTTTCCATCGGAGGGCGATTGCGGCCAACGAGCATATTGCCCGAGGGGTTGATCAACGTTGTTTGATTCGCGGGTGAGGTTGAAATATTATTTTAATTAGAATCATATTTATGCATGCGTAACGCCTTGGTAACGGTGTGAAGGTTGCTTAGGAGCCACGTGGCACTAAAGAGGAAACAACATCGAAATGGTCAGTTGGAAAAAAGGCACAACAAGGAAAGGTTGACTGGAATGAATAAAGAGCAGCTGTAAAGGGCAGCAGCTATATTTCCGAACAGGTTTTATTAGCTTGTAGTTCTTTATCTTTATGGACTCTAAAAAAGAATGCCTAACGGGATGAATTTCAGTTTAAAGAAGATTCATTTCTTAACAATAAAATTATCAGATTCATCGCTAAAAGAGACACAGTTTCCAGAAAAAAATGTTCAAGGGCAATGCGATGGCGCCATAACGTTCAAAGAATGACTACAAGATGCTGTTCGGGTTCCGGGTGTCAAGACAAATACTGGTTGTTTTCTTCTCCCGAAAAAAGAAATGTAACAAACACGTTGTAGTAGAAGAAACCACCCAGAACAGGTCAACGGAAAAACATGCTAGACATCGCCACGAGCGCACGAGGGTACGCACGGCGCCATTGAACGGGCGGGCGTGTTTGAAAGCCGCAACGTTTTGTCTGTCCCATCGGAAGACAGGTCGGAAAACCTCTCGGCGTTCGGCGTCGAGAGCTTCAAGACAAGTGATGGAAGAGGGCGTTCACCGAAAAAAAAGCCCAGAATCTAGCACCCTAAAAACACAGACACACACACACACACACACGTAGCAAACCAAAACACAAGCAACTTCTCAAACCCAAACAAAACCTTTCGATAAGAGAAAAAAAAACTCCTCAAAGTTCGAGAGCGAGTGACCGGTCCGAATCGTCCTGCCTAGCTGTTGCCGTGGAAGTGAAGTGGAAAGCGTACGGAACTGTTCTACACGTCACAGTCCCCCCACGGTCCAGCCCCCGCTTACCCCGCGGGAGTAACATTTCCTCGCTCGAGCCGATGTTTATCTGTTCGGTTCGCTGCTTGTCACGTGGTTTTATTTTCGGATGTTGGTTCGTCCCTCGCCACAGCCTGCACAGGGTGGCGGTGGGGTGGGCGGGAAAAGCCGGACTGGCCGAGCGACACGGTAGCCGAACGCAACCAAAATAACAACACGGAAAATCACTTCACGCGCGCCACCCGTCCCGCGTCCGGGGAAGGGAAAAAAAACGCACTGGACCACGCCGGCGGCTTGAATGAACTGCGCGGGAAAACGCGCGGGAGGAAATGAACGTTTTGTCCGGCACAGTCCAGCTGTTGTTAGGAGCCGGGGGTTAGGGAAAATGCCAAAGGAAAAACCCCTCGCGGCAAAAGGGCAGTCAGTCACGCACTGTAGGAAAAGTCAATGGAAAAACAACGAATGGCGAATGGAACGAGCCAACAAAAAAAAAAACAAGTGGAGGGAAAAACAACGAACGCATCCGAAAGGTCCTGAGAAAACCACATTGGACAGTGAGTGTTCGAGTGTGATCGAGAAGCGAGACACACCAAACCAAGAAACCCCAACAGAACCAAAACCAAAACAAAACGAAAACCAAGCACACCATGTCCCGCTTTTCCTCCCTTCCTATTCCCCGCCCGACACTTCTAACTTTGCGTGTTCGTTATCTTTATTGCTACAACAATCGTACAACGATGGTACGTTTCGCCCGCTGGTCACTTGGTCAGTCCGTTTTTCCTGTTTTTCCAACGGGAAGAGGGGAATAGCGCGAGCCGTTTATGTGTTCGCCTATCAACAACAATTATAATGTTGTAAAGCATATCTGAAAGTGCTGCATACCGGAGGAAATGTAGCGATTACGAGGTGTGAAATATGTTACACCGATGCTATGGTGCTGATAAATGGGAGCAACACGATGAAGGTGTTGCGCACATAACTTGCTTACTTCCTGTTTTAATGTTCGAACAAACATACATCGATCATATGAACTAACAAATTGAACATATTTTCAGGAGTTAGTTAACATATTTCAATTCGGAATGTTTGTTAATTGGTAGGAAATATTTACCGAAAACAACGACGAACACATTTCTCAATTCAAACTGATTGGATTTTAAGTAAATATCTTTCGTGTCGTCGACGCTCCGTTTGCTTTCTTTCTCCAACCTGAACGAGGGATATCTTTACCGGTGGAAAAAGGACGCCATCGAACGCCGCGACGCTGTAGCCATCCTGACCATCGCAATTTCATTCATCCATTTCGGGGTTTCCACCTTTCCGGCTTCGAAGACCTTTCGTTCACCCGGTCTTATCTTTCCTTGGCCCCCCCTCGAACCCACGTGAGCCTTGGTTTTGGGTTTTGAATGTTGTAAATTTTTACGATACACCGGCTACGATTACCACGCGACGTCGATTGGGATTCTTTTTTATATTTTCTTTTTTTATAAGGAATTTTATCCAGTTTTAAATTTTCTTTTAAGCTTGCATTTTAAGGTGAGTTTATATCTTACGAGCTGATTTATCCGCAAACTGTCATGAACCGATTGTTCTCAAACAAGTCTAATAAGTAAAATTCTAGTTGAATAAATGTTGCAAAAACAAGCTGAGGTCACATGCATTTTGTTGGAAATTTAATATTAATCATAAACTGATTTATATTTCACACTTTTAAAATTTTTCTAACCAAAGCGTTGTGCCGAAAACAAAATCTGCTAAAAACGTAAGATGGAAAAGCGAGTGATCAGTCTACGAACTTTCCTTACAAAAAAAGGTGAAGAATGGGTTTCTTTCCCATTTTCTCTCTTTAACCAAAGGCATAGATTTTTTATAGTTAAAATAGTGTACGTGTACACGGCTCGGGTACGTCCGTATGCGGGCGAGAAAAGCAGTAAAAGCATCCAACTTTTCCTCCCCTCTACCAAAGAGATGCAGTTTCTTCTCGATTCCTCGAAAAGCGGTCCCTTATTAAACTTTACTGCTTTCTACTCCCGTTGCCTTCGCTCGTTACCCGGCGGGCTAAAGTTTTTCTTAAGTCTCGTTGAATTTTCTTCCACTTTTCCGCTCACCGCGCTGCCTTTCTCCATCCCATTCGATCCTTATTTTTGTAGTTGTTTTAATTTTTCTATCCTCTCTCTCCGTCGGACCCTTCGGCAGCATTGCTCTTTTCCACAAGGACCTCCAGGGTACAGTTTTGTGTGTGTGTGCTCTCCAGTACACTCCCTGTCACACACTTTCTCTTACTAACACACAGACACACATACACACACCCGATCCATACACCCGGGGGTGAGTTTTTCCTGGTTTTTAACCCTCCTCAGCCCGTGTTATCGATTTTTACCGTACTGTGTGTTTTTTTCCTCCCTTTCAACATTTGCAGTTTTTTTCCTGTATCCTTCGTCGTTTCATTTTCGTCCCACCTCCCGTTTCGTTCCCTCCCGTTTGCCCTTGTTCTCTCTCTTTCTCTATGGGGTTTTCCTATTTTTCTCACTCTCACCCATTGCATGTCGGGCTCATTTTCTCAGCTATCGCCGGCAGCGCCTCACCCCATTAAATTTCATCCATTTGCCAGCATCTTTCACAGCCCTTGTCTTATGCTTTTTTTTCTCTAGTTTCTTTTTTATTCATCTCGCTTGTGTGCCTTGCGTTGCCGAAGAGAGTCCTTTTTAGCCGATCGTGTTTTTGTTTCTTCCCGGCAAACGACGCGAACACTCGCACATTCACATTATATATGCAATAAATTACGGGACCGGCGTTGGCCTCACCGGTGGCACGCGGCGGCATGGGTGCAGCGGAAAAGTTGGCAGATCTCTTTTTTTCCCTCCTCCAATTGCTCTCTATCGCACACGACAAGGGGCACACGAAATCAACAGAGAAAAAAAAACCCACCTCCGTAGGGTGAGCTACAAGAAAATCCCAGTGCGCGTTTCCACCGGATGCTGCCGGATAAGCTGAAGGTGCCGAGGCGATGCGTGGAATCGAAGATGAAAAATACGAAACGACTGAACGGAGGGCAAGGGGAAGTATCAACTCGTGGCTCTAAAGGGGGAATACAAATTTTGCAAGCATACATTCGCGAAACGCGCCGTTTTTTTTAAGCTATTTTTTCCGAAATGATAAAATATATAAAATATACAGCGTAGGTAGAGCTACATTGTCTCGACAAGAAGCAATTACAAACACCAACAGCATTATCGATCGGAACGGATAAATACTGTGGCGCGATGCTTTTGGAAGGTAGATTTTTTTTTTATTAATATCTAAGTTTCCTAAGGATGATTGAAAAGAAGTTAGTTTAGATTATGAAAATTGCCTGATCAAATCATTAGGTAAAAGTCAATGAACCCAACCAGATATCATGATTTTGGACAACATATTATTTTGTTTAAAATTTGGACCACATAATGTTTTAAATTGATAAATTTAATTAGTTTTATGTTTTAATCAAACTCTTTCAAAACACCATTAAAAAAGGGCTCTTACTGTTTAACAATAAAATCTACTTGAAAAGCATCTTAAAAGTTTCTTCTGCGACACTTGCCTGCGCCTCCATGTGTCGCTCCCAATCATCGCCTCAAATACAGACACACACACACACACGCCCCCCGAAGGCACACGTGTTCACACTTCCCCATCGCTCCGTCTCCTTCGCAAAGTATGTTCGTCCTTTGGCGTCCTCCACACACGTACACACACGGCAGTTCGTTACGAGCGACCAATTACAACGCGCACGGCGCAGCGACGTCGTATGTGGCCTGATTTTCATATTTTGCGAAAAATCAAATTTCGCGCAAAAAAAAAGTAGTATACGAGCAACACACGCGAGGGGTCGCGGGCGAGGTGGAAAAAAGCCTGAGCAGGAGATTTCCCGTTGGAGTAAAGAGTGCCACGTGTTAGGCTCTCGGCTCTCTTTCGGCTCCATTTTTATCCCTTCGAATATTACGTTCATTTACTTGGAATGCTGCTATCAGCAACAGCGCCAACACCGTTGGAGTCCTGCACTCATACTGCCACAAAGGAAAGCCACTAGCACCACGAAGGATTGTAATAAACACCAATGATAAGCTCAAGATTGTTTATGTAATTATGATTACATCGCGTATGAGTGGGGCTACGATGGTATTTAACCGAATGCTGGCCGTGCAGCTGTGGTGGTGGTTTTTATGTTTTCCGAAACCTGTCGCATCGTCGTCCTCTTCGAAGTCCACGGCGTTTGTGCTGTGTGTGTGTGTGTGTGATTGTTTTTTGTTTTTATATTTTCATTGAATGCTCCATCTCATCCATTCCGTTGGTCATATTAAACTGCTCTCTCTCTCCTTTTCCCACAGCAAATCTCTTTTCATCTTTTATGCTCACTAATGCTGCACACAAACCTTTCTCTCGTGCAGAATCGCGCTTTTCCCCGTTGCGCAATGCCATGGTGATTTTTTTCCCTTGCATTCTTTGCTTATCGTAACGAGTCGATTCCCCTCATTTGGATTTCATCTTACGGGCTCTTTGCGTTCGGTTTCGGTAGATTTTTTGCTCCCTGCTAAGCCCCACACATCTCTGAATGTGTGAGTTTGGGGAGAAAATATGTTGGGGAAAACCATTGGGTAGGAGAAAAATCCCCTCACTCGATGGCACGGAGAATTTTAAGGAAATGAGACGAATATAAAGAAAAAGGAAAAACATTCCCGGAAAAAACAGCCCGAAAGAATATACTCTCGACTCCAAACACAACACGAACGTGCGCTAGAAGTTATAGCTATCCTGCGCTCCTTTCCCTTGCATTCGCTGTCGGTTTTCATTCGGTTCGTGCATTACTTGCACATGCACTTTTTCTTCGGAGAGTTTTTTTTCCTGTGTTTAATTTTGCATTTATAAATTTCACCGTTCCCGCACCGGATGGCAAAAACACTTTCCACCGGTGGAAAAATTTATGCGAAAAGAATCGTACATTTAGAAAAAGTTTCTTTGTACCGAGGTATTGCCTGAACGAGAAAAAAAAACGGAAGTATATTTTGCATAGTGGAATTATTTGACATTTTCAAAACTAATTAAATTCATAGTACATCTTTTTTGCCACAGTGAGTAGTGAAGGAAAGAAGTTTTAGTGATTGAAATATTAGTTAAGAAAGGTTTTTGTAAACTTATTTTTATTTGTTTGTTTGAGTAGTTAAGAAAATACTATCAATTAATTATTTTTCATAATATGCTCTTCTTGTGTATTTAAACTCTTGAAATACAAGCTGAAAACATTTTATTTTCAGCGTTGATCATCGGCGCATTTTCCGAGCGTGGTCTACGCTCGCAATGTGTACAATATTCAATCGAGTTAAATGTAAATCACACATTTTTTCATACACACACAGCATTCGCGTGTGCCAGTCATCAGGCCTGGGGGTGAGTCGACGCTTCGATTCGAAATCGAAAACCCATACTTTCACGTAACCACCACACCTCCCCCATTTTCCAACCATTTCCGGGCATCTTTTCTTTTACATTTCACGCCAGTATTTTGGGGTGGGAAGGAAGAGAAAACAAAACGAACAAACGAATTTTCATCCCCCCCCCCCCCCACACTCATCCATACTTACACATACACACACACATGTGAAGATGCAAATGCGACAATAGATGGATGCGGATCAGTCACGCTCCGGGGGTACCTTGGAAACATCCGTCCCCATTCGTGCTGCGACTGTATGTGTGACTCGTGAAAACTTTTTTCGTTGTAAAATTTTTGTTTTGCCTCAAGACTTTCTCATTTTCTCCAGCAGGGAAAATCCCATCGGCATCCAAGGCAACCTTCTCTGGTTCATAAATCGCACAGCGTGCATCTCGAAGGTTTTCCTTCATCAAGCATTTTCTTTTCTTTATTTTTACAACCACCCTCGCCTACTGGATGCTGATTTTTTACCGCTTTTCATATTCCATTTTTTCTTATTTTCCTCTTTCTACGAGGATACCTTAAAACGTTGGTGTGGAAAGCAATGAAATCAAGAAAAGTTCCGTACAAGAGTCCCACTCCATTGCGGTGTGCGTGGGTGTATGTGTGTGCATGTGTAATTTTCTTTGCATTTTCACTTCAAATTTCCTTACTCCTCCTCGCCCTCCCTCCCAGCTTTCGCTAATGTATTTTACTAACGAACGGCTTCCAGAAGAAAAAGAAAAAAATCTTCAATGCTAACAAGGATCTTGAGAGGCGGAGAGAAAAACACAGAGCGAAAGAACGAGAGCGAACGATTGGCTGACGATGATGAGACGAGATGTAGATACGTGTGTGTGTGTGTGTGTGTGTAGGTCGAAGGAACCGTTGGAACGGTGTTTGATATTTCTAACGACGTCGGCACTGGGATGCTGAGGAGCATGGAAGGCGCAAAAAAAAAACTACAAAGTACAGGAAAACATGCGGGAAAAACTCATATGTGAAGTAAGCCCTTGGGTGGTGGAGGAAGGTGGACGGGTGGCGGTGAATTTGGATGGCAGTTTTGCCTCCATTCATTTTGCACGGTCGCTCCCGTTTTCCCACCCCTCGTATGGCTCCTCTCTCCTTTTCCCTCAATGCAAGCGATGGGAAGCAGGGGAAAGTCCGCACGCTTTTCCTCGCTTCCCGATTTGTACACGGTTGAATTTATTAATAAGAGACCGGGAGAGAGAAAGAGCATTAGCAAGACTGAGGCTGGGAGGAAAGTGTTGGTGGGAGGCGAAAAAAAACACACTCCCACATACATACACACACATAAGGGTTTTCCCCGGGAGGTGACAGAGGCTGGTGTACATATGTGAGCTAACTACGGGAGGTGAAAGAAAATTGAGAAAAAGTACCCCACCGGAGGGAACGTGTTTATGCTGCTTTCTTTTTTTTCTTGTTGTCAAAAAAAATACGGAAAAACAGCGTAAGGGCATGTTGATTTTCCTCGGCGCTTTCCCTGTGCGCTGGGAGGAGTGTTCCCATCTTTCTTCTTACGTTTCTCGCGCTTACCTTCATCAGGCGGAACAAGGAAAGCTCCCCTTACCAAATGCTCCCATACGCTTGCCACTACTCACTTGGCATCCCCCCTTTCAAGGATGTCACACGTACGCGGGAAAGCAACCGTGTACGTGTGCTTGCGATATGTTCGAAGACGACGACGACGAACGCGATGGTGTGGTGCACGTTTTACACGATCTTAATGGGTGGTGGCCCTGGGGTCGCAGGAGCACAACGAACGGAATATGCTTATGGGCTAAGCCTTGCCGGTTTTTCCCGAATCCACCCCTCAATCCCTCCCGGCACGATCACATTAGCATGTGGAAATGCGGGAGGAAAGGAACGACGACACATATCGTGGGACGATTTCGCGCGCGCGCTTACAGAAAATAGCATATATGAATTTATGTATATTGTCTCCCACGAATGAAAATCGAATGGTGGAAATGGATGGCGGTAGGGGGGGGGGGGGGTGGTAGTCTTGGATCGGATGGGGGAGAGGGAGATGAAAGGACGTTGCGAAATTGGAAAATGTTAATGATGAGCAGCCTTGGAGCACCCTTGTTGGTACGAGACGAAAGGAGCGACAAAGAAATGGATGTGGGATAGGGAACGGCAAGGAAGTGAAAGAAAGTGGTTCTCGGGCGGAGGGTGGGTGGGTGGGTGAAAGGAACTCGCTGCGATGTGGAGAAAATGAGTGGATTCCGATGGATACCGAAGACGACGACGACGACAATAGCACCGACGACGTTGGATATTGCGAGATGGCTTTCCGAAGGGTTTTATGTTCGTTCCTATTTCCTTACGCTTTCCTCTTCTCCCACCCGAAGCACATCCTGGGCGAAGTTTTCCACACAGCGTACGTTCAAAACAAAAAAAAGAAACGAAAAGAAAAAGATAAGTCGAGAGAGATTAAGGATGCTCGTAACTAGTTCTGCTGAAGCAAGAAACTCCCACATGCGGAGGGGTTTGGAACGGCGCGAGTTGCTGGAGGTTGGGAAACGGGGAATGAAATTATGCTAAAATCTTCCCTTAGCTTGGCCTTCCCCTCCCCCCCGCCCACGAACATTTGTCCCCCGCGACGAACGATTCCGGTACGGAGTTAAGTCGGAAGTGAAGATGGAACGGAAAAACTTCTCCGGGTGGTTTCCAAGGTGTTGGACACGGACGGCTGGACGTTGGCGCACATGTGTGCTCCAATTCTTCGTTGGAATGGCTTTTCCGATATTGCGAAAAATAAAATGAGACAAATATCCTCAACGTTTGTTTCCAGCAAGGGCGTATCCGGGCCAAGCGATTGTTCTGTTTCGGTTGGAGGATTTAGTTTCCCATTTCGTTAATGAGAAGACATTGCGTGATCACGGATGAAGGTAAAGAAGATTCTTAACTTAATTTAAATTCGATTAATTTTCATAGACGACATATTTAAGGGTAGCAGACTAAATTATACATTGGGAAAATTGGTAATGGACTGACTGAAACTTCCTTAGGCGGTTGAAGGACTTCAAAAGACATGACCAAAACTGTGGCTTTGTTTTAATTGAAATCTATTATGGGATTACCATTTGAACTGAATAGGTTCTAAATCGAACCCACCGTACATACATAGGGTTTGCTGAACTCTAACATTGCCCTCATGTCATGTAGAACTGTGCTCTTTGGGTGAACACACGTTTCTTCGTGATGACGATGACGGGCGAGGAAAAATGCCGCACAGACGATGACGATTCCGAAATCAGCTCGTCGTCCAGATGCCTCAACATCAAACCTTGACCTTCGGTATGCACTCTCACGCAGGCTTGCGTTGCTTTCGGACGATATTCTTTAAGTTTTGGTTCAGACTCAACAGATTTTCTGGCGTGTTCATATTTTTGTTAAGGCTCAAACTGAGACGGCTAAGCACTTTTGTCATGAAGTAGAGTATGGAAGGATATCTACAGTAACCGAAAGGATATCTTTTTTATATGAGAAGGTTAAAGAGCTCTTCGAGTGGGATGTGAAAGGTTGAATATATTTGAAGTAAGAAGAAATTATAAAATACATCAGGTGAATGTTGTTTTGTGGCAGTGCCAGAGATTTAAATATTTTCCGGATAAAGCTGTTGAATAATGCTTTTACTGTTTTGTGGCATTCAACAGTATATGGTTGAAGCTAAAGTTTCAAACTGAAGTAATTAAAAACTAGCTTTGAGAAAAGATTTTAAAGGTTTTCTGTTTTGTAAAAAATGTTTAGTATACACATATAAAATAGTACTATCTAAATCTTTGAGCTATGTTCGCGTATTGTTGATGTTTTTAATGTCTTCAGATTTAAAAACTTGATTTTATCATTTTGCATTATCTGGTTCTTTTGCGAATAGCTGTCCAGAAGGTTGGTTTTCAATTTAATTAAGCACGACAAATAAGGATCATTTCCCCCCTTACCTTGAATGTTTATGCCCATGTGTGTATGTCGGCCGTTACGCAGGATCTTTCAGCAGAAGGTGCTTGGACAGCACTCTTTTGGAGCCACACTTCCATCGTGTAACGTTACTGAAAAAGATAAACAATGAGATAATTTTCTTATTCTGGTATCAAATGGTGTTTCCGATGAAAATTTGTATGTGGAAATGGATAAAATAGAATAAAAGCATTCCGTAAACAAAAATTCTCATGCTTTAGTTTAAAGTTCTCTTCCGGCACAGTCTACAGTCCAGTTCGGACGGCCGGAATGCTAGTTCTCCGGTCGCCGACAACAGGTTCAACGCAACACGTCAAAACACGATGATCCTTTCGCGAAAAACGACCGACCACCACAACACACTGCTGCTGCCGTTGCGGCTGGACATGCGAAGCTGCCGAGAGCGCGTGGAAAACCAGTACGCAAGTATTGGCCGCTACGCACCACGAGCCGCCCGGTAGTCGCGTGCCGGACTCGGCGATGAGTGGAGTTTCCCGCTGCGCCGGGAAACCTTTTCCTCTCGATGGTTCATTGAACCTTCCGGTTTCGAAAGGGTATGGCGGGGGTGGTTCGCTTTTCCCATCTCTTTCCAGGGGTTGGAGGGCACTTTGTTTAATCGATAGTTTGACGGATAATTACTATAACTGTATTTGTTTTGATGGTTTTCCGATCCTTGCCATAAAGGGGGAGGGAAAGTTTAAACATTTATCCGAAAGGCTACGCAAAGGTTATCAAAATCCTATTAAAACGTATACTTTGTACACTTACCGAAACGAAACGGAGTGCGTTAGCGCTTTCCGGGCACGGGGATTTTCCCCGTGGATTGTGGACCGGCCCGATTCAACAGCGATTTCCCAACAAAAGCCAGCCGGAAACGGGGGAAATAACACAAACGGGCAAACTGGTGTTCCTGATGGGGTCATTTTGCCGAGATAAACACACCGGTGGAAAATAAATATACTCATTTCACACTAAACGGTAGCAACACCGAAGCACTGCGTTTGTCCGTGTGGCGTATCCTGTCCCGTGGCGAAACTAATTGTGCTTCCACTTCCGGTCACTAGCGCTGGCGTGGTTTTATGTGCCCTATCTTCACGAAATATTGTAGTCCGGTTGGAGCGGATGTCGATGTTTGGAAGGTTGTTGTCGAAACCAATGCAGAACACGTTTGTTTACATTTGCGTGTTTGTGATCATGTGAGTTACGGAAGTAAAATCATGTGATTTCATTTGAAAATACATATCCAGAACTTCGAAATAGAACAGGAGCGTTCATAACTCATGAAAAACTGTCACTTTTCGCAGGCTTTTGAATCACTTAGTGAATGCTACTAACTGTTTGAACTTTCCGGTTCGAGACGCACTTTCGCACAACGAAATGATTATGATGTGAATCCAAACATTTTGTGGAAAACGGAAACCTTTTGTAACGAACGGAAAATCCTCCACGGTGTGACCGTTTTTCCTCGATCGGATGTTATGATCTCTTATCCGAACGGTACTCTCTTCGGAGTTGTTTTGATGCACACACACACACGCCGAGCTCCGATCATCTGTCAGTGCGAGACACACGCGCGTGTTTTTCACATTTTCCATCGCTGCTCCGGCTCGCCAGCGGTCACGCCAGTGGTCACTTCCAGTGGTAAACAAACAAAAAATGACACATCGCACATCACATGGGATTCGCCTGTTCGCACACGCGTTTTAAAGCACGCAGCGCTTTTCGCCGACCAGGGTGGGGAGTGGGATGCGTTTTTCCGACCCCACGGAGCGCACTGAACTCGCCTTTTGCCTACCGATCGAACCGAACGCACCAACGTCTAAGGAAAAACCGGGTGACCGCTTATCACTTGACCACTTGACTTTTTGGGACTTCGGTTCGTTGAAGCCCTTTGCCACGTACACACAAGTCTCGTACACCGCACACACCGCACATAGCTGTTCTCCCCCTGGTCCGACGCTTGCCTTTTTCCACTCGAACGCGAGTTGCACTGCTGACCGGTGGGCCTCGAGCGGCAACTGTTGCGATGCTGCTTCCGGGACTTCCGGGACGAAAACATTGTTGCTGCCCGCAGGACGAACGGGCAACATCGAGGGTTGCCGCCTGCCGCAACAACGACCAGTAACAGCAGCAGCAGCAGCAGCGGCGGCGGCGGCGGCGACGGCAACAACTAATGTCACATTGTGGACAGGTTGATGTTGCCGTGAGCCGTGGCCATCGCTACTGGTTCGGCCACTGCTGCTGGTGCTGCTGCTGCTAATGTTGCTGCAGCAGCGCTGCCGGGAACCGTCTGCTGCCGACGCCGCCTGCTACGCGTATGCATGCATAAACAAAGTGGACTGGCGTAATGATGTAAAAACGGTTACCGCGGAGCAATTATTTCACACCAGAATGAAGTTATCACCGAGTGAAATATTAAAAGGAAAAATTATTTCATATATAGCAAATATATGCAAATTAAGCGTCGCCCCGTCTCGCTCGCGCCCGTGGCCCGGTAGCCGGGCCACACCAACACTGGCGTGCGCTGGGTAGTAAATATACATACAAACAGGACGATCAGCATTTTGCGCGACGGCGGACGAGGGGATCGGCGGAGTGGCTGTGCGGAATCGTGTGTTAATGTGTTCCGTGCGCGAAAGAGCGAGACAAATGCGAGCCGATTAAATACCCTCCAGGACACCGGGATGGCCGTACACCGCTACCATCCTCTTCGACCGCCCCGCCAGGACGACGCTGAGGGTGTATTGGTGCACGAAGGGTTGATTTTCCCGAGCACGGCACGGCAACCAAGGAAGTCTTTAGTTAGGGGGCCGCTTGTCCGTGTGCGTTAAGAGAGGGGAAAGTCTAATGATTGCCTTCTCGCTCTCGAGCTTATCACTCTCACTCTCTCTCTCTCTCTCGCGCTTTTCCTTCCCTGCAAATCCTTCCGCATTTAAGAGGGTTGCTTTTTAATTGTAGTCGTGAATGTGTGTCGCGTGGAAATGCCGTGCAATGAGGCGTGCGGCATGCTGTGTGTGTGTGCGCGAGCGGGACAGGCACCAGCCCACCACCAGGTCGGGTCGTACGTGGAAAAGGTAAACAAACACCCGAGCGCCGGATTTTTTCCTCGATTTTCCTTCGTCCTGCGGCCGACGACGACGCCGCGATAGGGGTGAGTTTTATTTACTGTACTTTTTTTCTTCTTATTATTGTTACTTCTCTCCGCTCATTTGAGCTTCCTTTTCTCGATGGGACGGTGGGTGTTTGGCAGTGATGTCAGTGTTTTAGCTTCGCAATTTAAATTATTACGGAAAGTATGGCTAACAATATTTATTATTGATTAAAAAACATAGAACAACAGATTTCCAATACTCACGCTTTAGTTTGTAGCGTAAGTAATCTTACATTTATTTTTGTTAATTATTTAATTAATTTGGTGTTATATTGATTTTAGGAAACAATCAAAAACTTTTCATTGTTCGGTTACATGTTTCTTTCGCACATTACAAACACATTGTTGTTTTGAAATAAATTATAATGATGAAATTATTATAATGATTTGTTTTAATTAACGATATGAAATGCTGTTTTAAACCATATTGTCACATTTCTAACAAATGTCTAGCTGAGCTTTTTTGAACATTTCTGTGAAATAAAATAATTATTTCAAGTATTTTGCTGGCAACACGGCCGCGACATCCGATACCCATCATATCTTAGGAAATGAACGACGGCTGCCAACGAATCGCGCGAATCCTATGCTGATGAGGACACAATGAGACGACACGCTGCTAAACTCCCGCACCCACCATCTCATTCACTCTAACACACACACTCGCTCATGCACACAAGAGTGCATTTTCCGACCATCCGCGGAAAAAGAAAATGCGGGAGAAAGCTTCGCTGAAGCTACTTAAAAGTCCGTGTTGCGGACTCGCTCGTCCTTTTCGTTTTTCTTCCACTGTGTTTCAGTGTGTGAGCGCCTGTACGCTAGTGGTGGTGTACCGAAAGTATGTTTTATAATTCTTTCTCGCTCTGTGCCCTACCCCCGCTTTCCCCCTCTGCTACCCCAACCCGCGTGCGTTACGAGTGGAGCCTGATTTTTCTCATTTGTGTAAAATTAGAAGCGCGTTTGTTCATTGGCTAATGAGCGGTGTGTATGTATGCACGTATGTATATAATACCGCCGAGGACTACGACGACGACGACGACGACGTCGTTTTTCCTCCAAGTCGCCCACCCAACTGTCCACCCCACCGGAGGCGACGTGGAACGTCGTGAATTTCCCCAGCCTCCTTCGATCGGCACCTGCGCACAAACACACACCCGAGCGTGCGCTTGTATTGGAAGTGATTTCTCTCCACCGAACGGATCGCTCTTGTCATGTTCTCTTTGTTTCTTGCTCTTTCCCGCTTGCATCCCTCCGGAAAAGCGATGCTTCGCGGAATGAGGAGCGTGTTTTATCTCTTTCGCTTTTCCGCTTGCTCTCCGCCACGCAACACTTCCGCCAACATTGTGGCACTAAACAACGCGATAAATACGAACACGGTCTCGTAATTATTGCACCACGTCGGGCTCTTCGGGAGGGCCCGGAAACCGAGCAACGGGAGCCGAGAAACAATGGGAATAATTATTTAATTTTTCTCTTTCTCACTCTCTCTCTCTCTTTTCCTTTCTTGTCTTTTGGCGTCGTCCTGACGCAGAAGCCGTTTTGACGACCGAGCTCGGACTCTGTTTCTCACTCTGCCTAGGGCCCGAAAGATGGCTTCACACTCTTTCATTTAGCTGCAGCCTCTGAAGCATCTCCCATTAGCGGGCGGAAAATCTTTGACGTCAGGCGACGGCGGCGGCGGCGGTCGTCCCGGGAAAAAGTCGTCGCGAGGGCGCTGATTTGTGGGTGTTGCCAAGTGCGAAAAATTGCAAATATGTATAAGCCAATGGATCTTTCGGTGTGTGCTGGCTGGGGTTCGTGTGTTGTTGTTTTTTTTGTTTTCTTGGGAGGTGGCATAAACTCTTACCACTCCACCACAACTACCAGCACCCAGCGGAAGTCCCATTGTCGTCGTCGTCGTCGAAGGCAGTTAAATGCTGCCGGCGATGCTTTTGCGCACAGCATCGCGCGGCCAAGTATTTAAGCAATCTCCAGCAGTGTGGTCATTACATAAATGCCCCTCGGCCACACGGAAAACCTTCCCCCCGCGGGGTGGAACTCTGCACGGTGGAACAATGGAGTGAACGGGTGGACGGCCGCCGAGGAAAAGTTAATGATAATGAGCTTAATTAACTTCGTTTTCTCGCGCGCTCCAATCGCGCACATGCTCCTCCCTTTTCTGGTCGTGACGTCCTGCGTCGGTATTATGCTTGTGTGCATCCATTTTCCGAGCGTTGGGAAGTTCAGATGAAAACAACAAAAAGTGTACAATTAATTTCCGCCATTGCCCTTATGCTAATCCTTGTGTAAGGAACCAATATGAGAATGAGAGCGTGTTCAGTTGGGATCCGAGGTTTTCTTCGAAGAGAACAGAATCCTAGCAAGTATATGACGTTGAGCAAGGTTGAGCTTCCCTTAGTTTGATCAGTTGCTCCGTGAAAGAGCTCCAAAAGGATACCTGGTCATTCAGGTGTGCAGCAACTGAATGTTGAGATTTCGAGTCTCCAACGCTCTGTGAGAATTTTCCAAGCACAAATGTGCTCCCAGAACGGAGTGGCCGAAAGCCGATAGGAAACCCTCAACCAATACACCCACAGAGGACGATATGAAAACACGCGCAAGTGCAACGAATCGAGACGATTTTTTAAGCCAAGTTCAACTCCCTTCGGTCGAGTGTTTCTTCGCACGCGTTTCACGGTTTCAGTTTGTGCAGTGCCGTTGGATCGACCCACGGAACTCACACCTCGGTTTAATGCGAGGGGTAACATTTTTTCTTCCTTTACCAAGTTGTTTTTTCTACACGAACTTCCCTTGCTATGTTTTAATACGCGTCGATTCGGTCGCTTTAGCAGGATTTCAGCTCTTCATTCTTCACGCTCGAATATTCGTTCAGTGTTGTAAACGAAATGATCTGCTAAAAATTACATTGAGACTGCATATCTGTTTTTTAACGGTATTTGTGAAACATGAGGCTTGGGCGGAGGTTACAGTGTACGATTTATTGTTATGCACAAATAGATTTACACGTAATGTGATGTTTTGTTGATATGGAATAGGTTTCTTTCGTAGGTTTAATTTTGAAAAATGAAAGTTATCTTTGATTTTTATTTCATAAGAAACAAATAATTAGGCTGTAATCATGCGTTTGCAATGTATTCTTATCTTTCAACTAGTCCATCGAGTTACAATACTATAACTTCTTGGGTCTTACTCAGTTTGTTGACATTTATACAATCGGTTTTAGAAAATACTCTGATGAATAAACAAGCAACTTTTCGTAACCTAGTGATTTATGTAGAATTCAGTATGACGTACTTTGTTAAGTTGACATTCAAATACAAACCTGCTTCGGTTTCCACTAGCAACCGATTTACGAGATTCATTAAAGCAATCCACATTATTGTTATGCTAATGAGCATCCTTCGGAAACCTAAGGCGAACATGACCCATTTATTTCCAATGTTCACTATGGTAACAACAGGAAAAAACTACCCTCTCAGGTTTTTTCCCCGTTGCTGTTGTCGAAAAAATGTCATTACCTTCGAGCAACTCGTGCAGCAAACAAGGAAGCAGAATGAGAAGTTTCTTTCAAAATCTAAATAAAATTAAAAATCTCAACGACCGACAAAGAGACCGGAAAGAAGGAACGGGACGAAAAAAAAAATCTCCCCCACGATTAAACGTTGACAAAGAAGCGAAATAAAAATAAATGTCCTTGCCGAACTTTTCGTTCGCGTTGTGCAATAAAAGTAAGACAAAAGTACCACCCTCGCGTTTGGAACGATGGAGAAAAAACCATCGCACCACGCAGACATGTCTCAACGCTGGCTTTTTTGGTGGTCTTCATTTTTTATCATTTGTCTTCCTCTCGGTTCTCCTCTGTATGCTTTTTGCTGCACGTCCCTGCGATGGAAACGTGGCACGGGAGTTAGGACGATTTTTTACTGCGGTCTAGCATCCCTTGGCAGACCCATCCACGGTACACTCATCAGCCACCCCTAATGTTGTTTTGCACCCCTCGTCGGAACAAAAAACTGAACGCGAAAGAAAAAGTAATCAACGTTACCCTAAGGAAAAGAACCGAATACGAAAAAAAAACCAAGGGGAGCCAGGAAGAGTGCATCAAAACAATGCATTGCCCTAATAAAACACACCAAAAATGTACCAATACCATCGAAAACTCTCCTTCACAATCGCTTAGGGGGTAACTGCACATAAATGTTTAAATAAATGTATAAGAAAATTAAAAATTCCTCCATCGCTAATTGTCAAACTTAAGCTATTGAGCGCACAATTAAAAAGAACGAGAAATTCCTTGACCGATGTCAGAACTGGTGTTTCGTTTGCAAGTGCCTTTTCCGACGTCAATTTTCAACTGGTTTGTTTAGATCCGATTTGTTGTTAGCCGTTACGAAAAAGTAACGCTTCGAGAATCGTTATTGTTGAAAACTTTTGCGCATGAACCACTGTTTCGGAAGGATAATGTGGAGAAAATTTTCATCTATTTTCGAATATCCTAGGTTCAATTTTCCGAAAGCATCAATCCTTGTGGGCTTTGGACGTGGAAACGCTCCATTTTTAAGCTTTAGCCAAGACACAAACCTAGAAATTAAAGCATTGTGTGCGGTTGTACTCCTAGCTTATTCCGACCGAACTTTTTTAGATCGTTTCGAGACAAAATTGGTCTGATATATTTGAACTTATCGAGATTATATATAAATTTTGAGCTAATGTACATCGTAAAAATTATTTATACATTAGATACTTGCTCTTATTGTAAATAAAGAAATGTTCCAACTCATAGGATTCAACGTTTCGAATCAACTTCGGGAAAGTCAAGATTCGTCACGTTCTGTTAAAAACGCTTAGTTTATAATTTACGCAATCATTTATTTTATTTCTAAGAAAAGTGAATTATCTTCGTTAATATAGCATTCCTTAGTAATGATTTATTTTAAATGTTCGCTAGCTTTATGGAATTTTAACAGGCAGTGTTAAAACAAAAAATAAACAAAATCGAACCTACTCCTACGCTTGGTTTTCCGGGGGTCTATTTAGGTCCTTTCCCTAACACAAACGTACAAACAAACAATGGAACAATAGCTGAGCTTCTCTCGTCGCCATAACCTACGGAAGTGTATTTCAAGACCGGAATGTAATCGATAAGTCGAAGTCGAACTAATTTTGACTCTTTCCAGAGTGAACAAAAGAAAAAAACACATGGCGTTGGTGGGGTCGTAAAATCATCCTACCTCCTAACGCCGACTTGCGTTCTATTTATTTTAAAAGAAATAAATGACTTGCACGGTTTTGCGAGAATAAATTAAACCACTTCGCTAACATTTCACTGCCCGAGGTAGGTTGCTTTCTTGCTTTCTCTTTTCTCTTTTTTCCACCATGGAAGAGAAGCTACGTCTGTCGTTTTGCAACCTGATTTTATGTGGGAAATTCTACTGAGTACAAAATACGTTTCATGGCGATTGATATTCGGTATCGGTTCGCCGGATACTGAATGGATGGGAAAGAATAGAGAATGGAAGGCTGGTTTGCCGAAGTTTCTCGAGTCAATAAATACTAAACACCCACAGAATTCACTATTGAAATGCGAGAAAGTACAGAAAGTAAGTAGAAATTCCAAAGCATACAGAAGAGTTTTGCTGGAATTGAACAGAGCTGCTCGTTAATCTTCCTGCCGGGGATTCTTCCGTGATCCCCAAAATGTCAAACAACTCGCCTGTTAACTTTTCCACGACCTAGCTGCTGCACTGTGTTTACATTCAACAAAAAGAAACGAACTATGACTAGATTCTTGTTAAATGTATTTCATGCTCCCTTCCTTCGCACGAGCGCCTCAAACTGAGGCAAACTTGTGGAAACTTGACGATGATGCTTAATGATGCTGGAGACGACGATGCCGATGGTGCCGATGCTGATACAGGACCTTCCTTGGACGTTCCCTGGCGACTGTGCGATTCGGATCGATTCGATTATGGAGTTGGAAGTAATTACGCCAAAAAAAGCCAATGCTTTTTACTTTCGCAAGACTTTCTATCCTTCCGTTTCCGGCACCCTGCCATCGTTGTCCATCTCTTGCTCCAACTGCCATTTAGACACGCAGAATGTACTGCGAAGCCATAGGCATATCTTTCACTCCTTCTCCTTAATTTTTTTCCCTTCTTTTTCTATCATTCCTTAATGCTTCTTCTCTGTATTTCCCTCTCTTTGTAGCACGAGGCAGCATAGCTAACTGGTGAAGACAACGATCCGTTTTATCTGTCGAGAAGAGAACCAATAGACACACGTGGTCTTAATTCTGGGTTCGGTAGTTCGTTGAGCAGAGTTGGAAAGCGTCGGTGTACTGCATGCAAACGTGACCTAGTGATAGTTTTCACACACATCCGTCGAGCTAAAGGTCATGGTGGCGGAGGTGTTGTTTTCGTCGACAAACATTTTTAGTTCGTAAATGACAAACCACATTGAGGTTCAACAAACAAACAATATTCACAAAGTACTCCATTACATGTGGTCCGTGTATGTACAGTTTTCTATTGTAAACTAATCGTGCCGTATGGAGTTTTTATTGAAATCATATCACATGATAAATATTTGTTTTGCTTTAACTCGTATTTGATTGTTTAACCTATAATAATGACAAACAACATCGATAACTTTGCGTAAAGCAACACACAATATACATAACGGGACATTATCAAACGAACCGAAGAAACACAACTCATTCAGTCAAAGTAAATCCCGGAAAGAAAAGTAAAATACAGGGGATCAGGAATAAACCGAACGAAATGATAAAACAGTAACAAATAAAGCAGGAACGACAAGAAACAATACCACAGACAAACTTGGTGAGACATGCATTGTAACGATTTATTTTCCAGCATAGACACAAAACTCAAACATTCTGCACACCGACCGCGAAACAGAAGAGGAATAGAATGCATCATTTTGTACACAACGAACAAACGAAGGCGTGTATCCTTTGGGAAGTGTATGTATGTGTATGTGTGTGTCCTTTTTTGATAAGAATCCTTATCACAAAGGTGTATGATAGTTCGACGATTGTTCGGTTCCGCCCTCCGGTGAAAACAATAAGTTAGCGAAGGATTGTTGATGCACAATGATTCAAAACAGCCACGTTTGTTGATTGATATCCATTAGCCAGTCACGCTAACGCTCTTTAATCTTTAATCATTCAGATTTTGCACAGATAGCACAATTCGAGACCATAGTTGCATGTGTTCGTTTTCGTTTTCCCTCCACCTTTTGTTTACCTCCTCCGGCGCACACATACTTCCCTCGTCTTTTACTATAGCGTGTCTTGTGTGGACATACAAATTTACCGATCAAACTAAATGTACACCTTGTTTCCAAATCAAAGTTAAATAAAATCAGGATTTCAACGAGATGGTAATATAATAATTTCGACTAGGATTCACTCTCCATTGCAAAGCAAACGCTTGAGTTAGTGTACGGTTGTCTGTTGAAGTTTTCTTATCCATTGTGTTCACAACACTGTCCACACTTGTTTTTTACAGCAATTGTTAGTTCAAACGCGTGTTAAACCATAAACGACATCGGGGAGAATCAAACAATCCACGCATGACAACCAACAGATTTAAAATGTACACCATTTCGAAACGAAACAAATTAAATAGGGGAATTAAAAAACTACACTCAAACGAAATAGTTTAACAACAATAAAACAGACTCCAACGGAGAGTTTTTTTTTCTTTTAGTGGACCTCAAACTGTCAGATCTTCTCGTTGGTTTCTATAGTGATAGTGAGTATCGTGAGAGTTAACTAGAAGATTCTTTCGTTTACTAAACACTCGTAAAACGCCGTCTGGTCGGCCGGCTCCAGCTTCGCTTCGATTACTCTATGTTTGCGATGTTCTAGTGATCTTATTGATTGACTTTCGCCTTAGTTTGATTTCGGTTATTTCGATTTTTCGGTTTGTTTCGCCGCGAGTGGTCCAAGGTTTTGGTGAGTATTCGATAAGAAATTCGGTTTGCGTTAGCTGTTCCAAGGAAACTCTATAAAACATTTCACCAACCGCCTGGGGGAAGGAGGTAGTGTGGGTGGCAAATGGGGAGCAGCGAGGCAGCTGCCTGTCGAAGCTGCTGAGATTGGCTTAGTTCTGGTCCTGTTTCTCTTTGCCAGCGAGAGCAAAAGTGGACGAAAATAGTGATCTAGTAGCTGTTGTCGTAGCAGAACAAGCAACAGGCTGCCCTACTAGAAGTGATTTTGTTGTGGTGATGGTGAGGAGGAAGAAGTAGTAGTCGGTTTTTGGTAGATGTAGAAGCGTAGTGATGGTAGAAGTACTAGTAGTAGTAGTAGTGGTGGTGGTAGTAGAAGTAGTAGAAGAACAAGTAGTAGTATTGGTAGAAGATAGGACGCTATTTACATGATGACACATTTGCCCTTCTCGGCCCAAGGATTATTCTTCTTGTCCGGTGCGTGAATCAGCGGATCATTCTTTTCGTTCTCCTCCACGTATTCTCGCATGCTGGAAAAGAGGAATATAAGTGGTTAGTAAGTGGACTGAAAGTCGCAAAAGTGCTCACTACGTTAGCCGGACAGGTGCTATAATAAAACGATGGTCAAGGATACAGGAAAAGGTTTGAAAATTCGATGGATATTGGTAGTAGTAAGAAATGTAAGGAAATATAGGAATTAAAATATATTTCTAGATAAACATTACATGAAGTGAAACAAGAATATTTATCCTCTAAAATATACTAAGAAAAAGATTGTTAGTACTTTTAACATTTTTCTCTAGATACATCAGAAAGCAACTGGTTAAATGCCTCCTCCTTCTGAAATCTAAAAGGATCATAAGCATTTAAGGTATTTAAAAGCAATTCTTTTGAACTTGGTCGCTGCAGGGCCGGTCCAATCCAAACCTGAAGAACGCGTGGAAAACGACTAAAGAATGAACGTTCCCAAACACCCCGATTTCCCCCCTAGTCTTTCCACCCTCTCGCTCTTTCCCTTCCTTTCTTTACAAAATTGCTTTTGAGATTGCAATGCTTTCGTTTCCATGACAATTTTAAGATGTTTCGACCCAACCCCGGGGGGCTTAAAGTTGGTTGCTAGGAGTTGTTTGTTAAGATTGGCTGAGTGTTGTTTTTTTTTCTTATATACCAGATACATCTTCTATGCCTTCGCAGAACCAAACCCTTGAACCTTACCGGAAAGCTGTTATTTTTAAAATTATTACATTCCAGTTTCGCACGCTTAACTCTAAAAAGGATTTGTAACTTCCTTCGTTTTTTTTTCACAAAAAAATTTGAAAAATAGCAAAAATATCATGGCACAGAATAATTTAACGACACTCTTCTGAGTGGAAAAAATAATGCGCTAGCACGGGATGTAAAGTGCTCTCAAATTTGCTGTACGAACTAGTTTGTGGCTCTGCTTACGAATTTATTTGAATTACAAATGCGAGGTGTCACCGGGGCTCCGAGATACGCCCGGGGGTTTTCGGGCCAGGATTCACAGCTGGAGACTCAAGGCATAGTCAATTAAATATTGAACAGCACAGCGGGTAAATGTCCCATCTTCCCACAACCTCTTCAGCTAGGCGCTGGTATTTGATGTATTTTTAATCAGCGACGCAACGGAGCACAACTTTCCTAGAAGGACACGGCCGGGGTTTGCCCCGTTTTACCGGATGTTGATAAGAAATGAAGGTGCCTCCCGCGCTCCGATTGATGGACTTAGCCGAGCGTGAAAATAATAAATCTGTCTGTCCGATGTTGAAAGGAAACATCGAAACGAAACAGGAAACATTCCTTTCACGAAGCGCTGATCACCGGAGGGAGCAAACTTGAGAAATTTTCAGAAATATTCAGTTAACAATTACATGGAAAATTTTGTCTTAAAAGGTGAAATACCATGTCTCTTATTTTGCAGGTAACATCAGGACGTAGAGTTGCAATATTGTTCAGAAAAACGGTGGGAATATTATTTGATTTGAGGATTTTCAGACAAAAATGCCTTTTCTTTATGCCTTTCCCGTTCCCATTATTTCAGGGATCTTCACAGTTTCAACCAAAATCCTCTTCCGTTGGCGCCATATTAGATCCAGTTTTTTTCCCTTATTTTCATCATCTTTGCCGTAATCATCGAAAACTGATTCATCCGGGCGAGTGACAGCGCTGAGCAGGGTCTTACGGTTGGGCAACATAATAAAACCACACTTTGCTTCGTTCGCTCGCCTTCGCGTTTTCATTTCAACAAAACCTCCCACCCAAACCACGCTGGCAAATGAATGCGTGCGGAACGGGAAGGAATTTTATTTGCGATGTGTCACCGTTGTCACCGAAAACGGCTGAGCCCATGCAGATGGAGCTGGATCAAGGACATGGCACATGTAGCGTACGACTGACACGTTTTGGGAGGGATATGTGATTCATGCTCTTATCACGCAAAGCAACCGAATGGAAGATTCGAGAGCTTTGCGCTGAATGGCGGTGCAGTGTAGCACACCGTAATTGCGAAAATCACTCGTACTTATCCAATCGATAAAATTGTAATACGAACGACTTATTTACTTTCCGAATTTGAATTGAGTGTATAAGTAACATGAAAATTACTGGTTCGAATGGAAAAACGAAGGAAAACGGAAGACTGTCTGCGACGCCGATGATTAATTTGAAAATCATGTCGAAGAGAAATGCCACCCTCCGAAAAGTAATCAAACAACTGGCATCATATTGAAAGCGTAATAACGCTGAGAAAAGTTTGGCGACGAGCAAAATAAAAGAAGAAGCAAAAAGAACATCCAGGCTGTTGAAATTCTGACATCAACAGCGGGAAAAGCCCGATCCGCGCCGCTCTCGCTATCGATCGCTCCGTACTACCGTGCTTTCTGGTTACGGGCAAAACTTTTCCTTGGTGCGATGATGGGATGTTGAACAACATGTTTGCATATGCATAGAGTATGTTGGCTTTGCTGGATACAACCATCCAGCACGCGTGTTTGCATATGCATACAATATGCATGATCCAGCAACGAACCAACCTACGAGGCCTGGGAGAATAAGTTGGAATGCTTTATCGCGCTGGTGAATTTATGGAATTCGCTACGCAAAGTTCGCTCGCAACTTGTGGTGCGGAAAATCTTCCGGTTGAAAATTGATTTAACTCGCGCTTTCGTTGAAAAATGTTCAACTTGAAAGACTTCTCTTCCGCTGGTTCTTGCTGTATGCCGGCGTTATCGACGCGATGATGATTCACTTAGGCATCGGCTCGCATCGCGCCGGAAATGGACGACGGCGAGAAATTGATTTATGGAAAACCGCAGAGCGGTGGCTCCGGAGGCAATGCCGGAAGCTCCCCAACCAGGTCCGGTGGTTTTGCTTCCACAATTCTGTCGCGAGTCAAGCTGAGCGGAGAGAAGTGAAGCGCACCGGAAGCGAATCGGCTTCCGCCGCCCGAGCAAAAACACGGGCGTGAAATTTAATTAGTCCTCCATCGACCCAAAGTGCGGTGGCTTTTTTGGGAAAGGAGGTCCAACGGTACGGTGTAAACGATGACCGGGCTAGAGATACCGAAGGCATTTGTAAACAGCGCGGGAAAACAAGTTTTTAACTGGAAGGTGGTGTCAAGAAAAATGAAACAGTTTTGATGAAAAATAATTTGTATGGAATGCATAACTCTTGGAATAACAAGCAACAAATATTGCTAACCGTGTTGAAATCAAATTTTGTGGTTAGGTCTTTGTGAAATCAATCAAACCGATACCATCCACAAGCAGACCAATAAAGAAGCATCGTTCAGGCCACTGAAAGGTTATTTCGGAAAAGGGTCTTTCAAAAGCACCGTTCCGATCGTTGCATTCCCACGGTTTGATCAAGCATTTCGCAATCATGCGTAAACTTATGATACACACTGAATTGGTACAAGTGCGGAAATTTTCCATCAACCATTTTTTTGTTTGTTTCACATCCCTCGACCCGAAAAAACCAATCAGCGTTTCATTTGAACTCCCCGGAAAATCCGTGCTTCGTAAAAATGTGTATGCCGGAAATTTTATTCCCACACCTTCTCAGACCCTTTCGCAAAGGGGATGGGCGGGCTTTTATGCAGGGGGGGAGGGGGGGGGGTGCGGGCGCTGTAATGCGAAACGGGAAACGGAGAAATAAATCCGTTGCCATAAACCCTTCGGTGCTCTCCCGCTTTCACTGCAAGTTTGTTCGTTCGCGATCACAAAAAAAAAAAGAAATAGCTGTATATTTCAAGGACAGCGAAAAGAAAACGAAATAAAACAAAACATCACATAGCTGTATTCGGCACGTTCCGACGGATCACAGAATGAAAGCAATAAAAATGATGCTTTCATTCCGGTGCACTTAATTTCGCGCAAGAATCTTGGAAATCTGCCACATCTATGAGCTCCATCACCCGTGGTTCATTATTTATGTTGGCGCTGTTGCTCCCAGCAACGGTCTTTGATGTGCGCTGGTGTGCGGGGGCGAACGGAAGATAGTTGTTGGAAAAAAAATAATTCAGCATTCGGGAAAACCAACTCGCCAAGCATTGAAAAGAGGAGAAAATGTAATGAAACATCCTAGGAAAATGATGCTTAATTTCGCTTGTACCCGCTCGTTAGACGCCATTAGGCACGATAATATGTTCAAAACATAGACAGCTGTGCGCGTACTGTCACATGCATGATTGATGCTGCTTTCCTGGGTCCATGTTTCCTGCTACGACTCCTGCTGATCTGTAATCATCCGTAGCCTAGCTACCGGTGAGATAACTTTAGGTGTGTGTGCGTGTGGGAGAAGGGACCAACATTTTACCGAACGAAGTAATTAAATTTTTCCTGCCTCTGTGGGGACACCGTTTTCGCCAGAACGACATTATCGCAGGCGGAAAGCACGGATGGTTCATGTAAGCCACCAACGCGGATGGAGGAAACAAATCATCCATTTCCAAAAACCAATCAAGTGTGTGCGAGATGTGGTGTTGCTTCTTGGAATCGACAACAGAAAGAAATCCTAGAACTGTGGAAATGGCAGGGTTTCCTAGCGATCGATCGTCTAACAACATTTCCGTAGGAAATTAAAGAAACCATGGCAATAAAAGGAACAGGAAGAAATCGTCAGCTAGAGAAACCAAGTTCTAACATATTTTAATTATAGGCATATTGTTTGAAATTTGATTTAATTTTATTAAGAAAAGCAAATTCTACGAAACATGAAAAAGAAATTAGCTGCAGCCTGTATATTATTTCTAAATGAAGGCGGAAGCTCATGTGTCGTGTATGATGAACGATATGCGATGATAATAAATAGTAACGAATAATTTCCTGGCACATGTAGCTCGTTATTATAATTGAAAGGGAAAGAAGGACAAAAACTGTCCCCACGTCCAATGCTTCGATCAGTCTGGATGCCTTTCCCCAATCAACGGTAACATTTCCCTATCCCCTTGCACCTAGAAAGCGGGAAATCAATTCCCCATGATAATCCTGTTACATCAAGGCACCGTTTGCTCCATTTCCCTGGGGACTGGTGGAGAGAGGGTGTTGGGTAGGGATGGCTGGGAGAAGCTTTCTAATTGAAATCCAATTAGTTCGTACGACGCCAACATTCTTCCAGGTGAGGGATATTTATACGCCGGAACTATTTTCCATGCGCAGTTTTCCATTGGCCTGGGTTCGTTCGTTTGTAATGGGCCATTAAAAAAACTGTTTTTCTTCCCTTAACTTTTATTTATTTATAGCCCATCGCCCGACCATCAACCAGCATGTTAAGCTGGCTTTCAGCCACGAGGTCGCATTCATCACGTGCCGCGAGAAACGTAATCCATTATCAAATCCTACCCCCCCATTCGTCTATTTTCCCAGTGTCCCGAATCCTTTCCCTCCTACCACCTGGGGGAAACAAAACGATACCAACCTACCCGGCATAGGAGTTTTTCCACCTCGCGTGCCTCGTAGCTTCCACTTGCTCTTGGTGGCGCTGTTCGCCCGTCCGCTAAGTAGCTCGGGTATGATTACTTTTCATTAAAATTTCAATCACGACCCGGTGGCCTGTTTATGCGGTGAGATTGCAAATCGGGCGGCCGGGCGGGGGCGTTTTTCCGGCGACGAATTCGTTCGTCCCCGTTCGCTCCACCCGGCGCACTTCGCTGGTTAGTAAAGGTGTTAGGTAGGTTTAGTTGTTGGTAGTCATGGGTTAGCGAGGGGTCAGTCATTAGCGAGACGGATTGTGTCTTTTTTCCTCGTGTCGCTTCTACAAACTAGTTGGTTAGTATTGCATGCAGATGTTAGAAATGTTAGTGAAGGTTAGTAAAGTTTGGTTAGCGTTCTTAGTACTAGGTTTGCAGCACGATTGTATTTTCACTGAGCAAGGCTAGACGCTTATAAAATAAATATTATAAAGACAACTTTTTGAATAGATAGACGAAATAAATTTCTTATGCTTAAAATAAAGTGAACGAATCTTACAATAAAACTTTTCCATTCTCAACCATCCTCATCAACAAATGGGAACAAATTTGAAACAATGCAATCGAAAGCTCTCCAAGACGGTTCCATTCTCAATCTTCTCCAAGAACGTTTTGTCTGCAGCATCCTTTTTTACAACAAGCAACTGGTGACCGAAAGGCTTTTTCTCATTTCAGAACGAAACATGCTTGATGAAGCAATACGAAAGCAGCAGGAAGACGAAGCAGAAACCGTCCCGACGGAACAATGAAACCTTTCAATATTGAAATTAACAGTTTCATCACGCGGCGCGAGAAAAAGGCTTCAGGATGTGCCTTGCAGTGCAACCACTTTGCACGAACATCTTTCCGTCAACGTTTTTCCCTGTTCTCGCCACTGGTTTTCCTTCCTGCTTGTGCCTCCGGCGGCATGGTATTGCGTCCACTGTCTTGACACGGAAAATAAGAACACGCACAAGCCTATGGTGCAGTGAGGAAGACCCGTTTCCCGCCCCGTTTCCACGACACGAAACGGATGATGGAAAAACTTGTTCGTGCCTTTTGGCCATACTCGGCTGATGGAAGCGTCGCCAGCCTGCCTCCGTCCACTCCACTTCTGATGCATGCCCGCTTGGTCGTGTTACGTTTCCTTCACATTCTTAGGCGTTGTGTAGGGCGGTAATTTTTGCTACTGTTGCGCTCAAATTGACCATCGCATTGTGGCGGTTCCGGTGAGCTCTGCTGTGAGCGCGAGAAGATGAGCACGGCGACATTATTAGAACATCGTTAGCGATAAGTGGTGCCCTTTAGGCTTTCCTGCTAACGAGCAGGACGGCTGGGCGTAGGCACTTTTAATAACTCTGCAAATTTACTTACGAAGCGACTGCTCTGTTGTGCAATGGCTGATATTTCCCAATGGAACTTAAGATTTTGCAATACATGGAAAATGAGGTGCATATTTTGGCAACATCAAGTGATAAAATTTATTCTAAAGTCATATACCAATGCGGCTCTATCGAACGCTTACCATGTAGTGTATTTTGAACAAGCAGTCTAATTAGATCACCACACAATTTCGGCAACCTAAAGCCACTAACGTTAGCACTACCACTCCGACTCCGACTCCGACACTCCCTGCGGAGGTTTGCGTCAATGATCAAACATCGGTCAGCGATTGGCTTTTTGTGGGGCTCGATTACAGAGCGGTATTACTCGCTCGCTCAGGCCCCTAGACCACTCCCTCGAGATGCTTTGATGAAATTTTCGCTAATCCCTGGCCAAAAATGGTTTAGCGATGTTCGCTCGACCCGACGGCCGGCCGAAGCCATTTTCGGGAAACATGATATTCCTGGGAAATATCCCGAAGGGTATTCGATGAACTTTTGCTGAATTAGTTCATCGAAAAACGAAAACGCAAACACACAAACAACTGTTCTAAGGAATCCAACCAATGTTATCACAAACAACCTATGTTAACAAATAATTTTAATGTTTTCTAATAAGTAAATAACGTCAATGAATTTCAATCATCTTCTGAGTGTATCAAGTTCATTATCGCTTTTAGCGCTTATAGATTAAAAACCAATTTATACATATAAATTATACTGTCTTTACAGGATAATGTTCCATAAAGTTTTTTTTTCATTTATCTGTCTTTATTTTCTGTTTAACTTTAGATATTGATATTGATAATATCAGTAAGTATATCTCTAAGCAAAATTCTTATAAGACTTTTCTGTAAGAAGGGTATGAGGTTACGAATATTTTATTCCTTTTTTTCAAGCACTAACAACTTTGTTTATGATAATTATTTGGATGCAAAACCATTCCTATTTCAAACAGACACCATCTCAATTTGTCAGTAGGGCCGTTTTTGGGAATAATCAAAACAAAATTAACTTATGATCCAAACTCCAAAACTACCAAATGATGTTGGCAGTTTAATAAACTTGTCGAGGAAAATGGTAAGATGGATGCCTGTGCTACTGTGCAAGTATGAACCGACAACCATCTAGCTTACATTCCATCCAGAACAACCCATTTGGTAACCAACGTCAAACCCACATCGGGGTTTTGTTAACCAAATGGAGGCACCTGGTGCACGTTTCTGACACTTACTCCCCCGGAGGGTTTGCAAACCCTTTGCGCTTCTTCTTCTACTCGTAGCGAACGCACCTTGCCGACAAACCCCAACCCAGCCCGCACGAAGGCGGACAGCCCCGGGGCGGTTCAAGATCTCCCCCCCCCCCCCCTTCCCCCACACACATCAAACGCACTCTCTGCAAGAACGGCGTTTCCTCCGACTCATGTTCTCGCTGTGGAGGTTTGCCACCACCAACACCACCATTAGTGGTAATTAATAACCTCCGACCTGGTTCGCTTTAGTAGGGACCGGGTAAGGTGAGGGAGTTTTAGGTTGATGGGCCCCGGCGATAATGACGATAAGAGCGCTAAGGGAAGCGAAGCGATCTCTATCGCCGCTGGAGAGGAGGCTGTGATTGTTCTGTCTCTTGTTTTCCCACGCTCGAATCGAAAAACGATGATGCGTCTCCACCGTGCGCTATAGAAACCTTGGTCTACCTTGGCACCGTTGGGAGGGTATTTATTTTCCCACTTCCAACCAACAACAACTAGTGCACACACGCACACACAATGCCAGTACGATTGGCGAGAGAGAAAAAAAAGGTTATCGTAAGATAAGAACGATTGAGCCGTCGATGAAGCGCGTGAATAAAGATCCCACCCTTGTTTAGCATCCCCTTTTCGGTCTGGCCCAACGAACAAATGCCGCTACAACCCAGCCCGCGCAGTGTGCCACAATACAAGCGCACTTTGTACGGCACTCCGACACACACACACACACACGCGTCCATTTGTATCATCCCCCTCTGTTAGTAAGTGGTTCGTCCGCATACTCATTGTTCGGGCGGTTGTGTTCAGTGCTCTAGCATTAATTCTTCACTTGTGCCTGAAAACTTGTGCCCCCCCTCTTCCACGTGTTTCACACACACACACACACCTTCACACTACACACCCCACGCCCGACACCCCTCTGGGTCTGGAAAAACTCACTGTCGGCGGGGTGCCGTTTTCCACTTGGACACCTTTACCCGCCCCGTTGTTTTCCAGCGATGGAGAAAACCGATTGCACCAATACTGCTGTACGGTCAAGCTTCCCTCCCTCCCACACGTCCACCGCCCTTCTGGCTGATGGGGTTTCCGCTCCTCCTTCCCTACCCAAGGCATGCACGAGGGTTACATATATCGATTTTTCCCACATCCGTTGACGTCGGGCTGACTTTTGTCTCTTCATCGTTTGTTTCCGTTTTTCAACAGTTTCGATTTGTCTGCGTAACTAATGTTCCTGTTCGATTCCATCGGGTTTGTGTGGATTGTTTCATGTAACTTTGCGATTGTGTCGCGTTTCGTGCTTTTCCGGTTGGCGTACCTTCCATTACTGCTCCCCTTTCCCCTTTGGTTCCTTTCACGCACACACACACATACACTCACACTGGTCACACGCCACATTTGGTCAGGTGCACCCCTGTGCTACCCAATGTGCAATTTGCCGCAGCCTTTCTCGCAAGTCACTTGTCACTTTTTCGGGCCGAAACCCGTCCCGTTGGCGTGGCCGTTTAACCGTCCTTTAACCAATACACACCCCGAAAATATCGACTGATGGCGACGGGCGAACAACCAACCCCCTCGCTAAGAAGTGGATCCTTTTCCGCTTTCGCTTTTCGCGGTGCCCTTTTTTCCGCACAGCCATTCACACAATGACTCATTACCGTGTGTCCCCTCCCGTCTCCAGGTAAAGGATTTTTCACTCACCGGAAATGAACGGGAAAGGTAATCGTTATACAAACGGGTTTATCGATTCTCCAAAATCAAACTGTTCAACTAAGGGCTCACAAAAAGTAAACGAAACCAACTGAAACCAACCACTGGTACACTGGACAGGACTAGAGGGGTGGGTTTTGGGGGTGGCTTGGGTGGTACTTACGCTGCGATACTCTTCGACAATGGCCACCGCTCCATCGAGGCCTGGTACTTCATGTTTTCGATCTGCTTTTTCAGTGCGTCACGGTCCATGGTTGCTAGAATACTGGGATCCATCGTGCCTGGAAGGTAACGATGAGCGAGAGTTTAGTCGAGTGCTTTACCGTGGTGGTGTGCGTGCAATTTTCGGCCCAATTCATCTCCGGGGGTAGGGGTGCTGATAGCAGTGCGCTAGTCTACCGTTTGTTCTCGAGGTGGGGAAAAATTAGGGGAAATGTGTAGCCATCAAAAGGGAAATATCCTTAGTACACCAAGGAAAAGTCTGGGTTACCTGAGGGGGGAAATTGTACGAATTAGTCCCTTGTTTGAAATGACGGTTTCAAGAAGGAGGATTAAAAAAAGATATCAACATCGTAATGTTGTCATGGACATGTTTTTAGTACTCAAATATACTTAGACTTATATTTCTTCCGTTTTTCTTCAAATAATCTGTTATATCTCTTTTATTTGACTTTGACTTTACTAATTCAATCGTCCCAAACAAGTGCGAGACGAAAAACACACGCCATGGACTATTGTACGCATGCTCCGAGCATCAATCTTCAACTTGAGTGAAAAGACCGTTTGATAAAATTTTGACAGGGAGTTGCTTTTCCCACACATACACCCAGGCAAGCATCAAAGTTCGTCTGTATTGAACGGATGCTGCATACACCCTCAACCACTCTGGCGACCGTAGCCATGGTTTCCCCAGGAAAACATGCGCAGAAGCAAATCGACGAAAAGTTAGCGTGGAAAATGGGGTAGGTTTACGAAATTCTCGTGCAAAAGGAATACATTCGAAATAACCGTTATTTTCCAGCAAAACAGAGTAAACATTTTTATTTTTGTATTTTGTGTGATTTTTAAGAATGAATCCATTTTCTTTTACACGATCGATTAGAGAAGGCAACAAGCTTTTTAATTGACAAGATAAAATTCGACTCTTATCAACCAACGCGCGTGTTGTTGCAAAGCAGTTGCACAATCGTCACTTACTGCGACATGTTTTCGTTTCTACATCGTCAAACATATCGGCCTCATAACCTTCCCAAAAGGTGTGACTGTGGCGATTGATACTGCACGACTGCTCGTTATCTTGTTGATAAAGTAACGTTCCAGCGATACAGTTCTGATAAGATCGTTTGTGCAAGATGTTTCGCAAAGCAGAATAACAAACACCGTAACGAATGCAAGCACCAATCATTCGAAAATGTTGTGAGCAATATTGCTCCAGTTTCCGTCTCGCGTCTTGCTCGGTGGTGTAATTTTTTTTCACTCTCTTTTTTCTTCACTCAACACTTTGTGGATCACGATTCCACCTCCGATTAGAGTGGAGGTGATAAATGAAAAATAAAATCGGAAGACGAGTCGAATGCCGGCGCACTGGGGAAAAAACCGCACATGCAACCCGATCGTGCCGATGTGAAGTTAGAAGTGAGAAAAAAAGGTCGCATGACTAGAGTGAGAAGAGGGCCCTTAGACGATCGTGTCAAGGTAAGCTCAATACGCGGGGAAGATAAACTAAACACTGATCGAGTCATCGGAAGGGCCTTGAATAGGGCAACACCAAGTAATGGGTGTACGATCTTCACCATCGGAGCGTTCAATCTCGATACTTGATCTTTCGTACACTGCTTCATGAGTCACTGCAATTTCACTTGTTTCTCATAGGCTTCACACACAACTCCAAGCGTGATCTATCTTCCAATACCACACAGCAGAACCGATGAGGTTCAACCAAATTAAAGATTTCTTCTCCTCCTCGACACCCCTACGAGGCACAAGATCCAATTCCATCCATTACGTTGAGAAGCCAATGATCGCAGTTAGTACCGTATCGTAATTATAGAGAAAGAGAAAGAGAGACGAACATCCGACCGGGAACGGCTTGACGGATGACATCAATTAGGTAATAGCTTGGCAAATCGCACAAGGTTAAATGTGGAGCGGTTGATCTTACGGAGGCAAGATCACGACGATGGATCGTCCGTTCTGACATTTGCGCTTTGATTTGCATATTCACAGCGAATTGGTAGAGCGAGGCGCGGATGTGTTTTATTTATGGCTTATTGAGATTCAAGCACCAACATCAAAATCTGTGTTATTTAGTCGCACTACTCAAAATTTAAACGAAACTAAGAACAACTTGTATTATGATTTATGGACACTGGACAAATACTTGATAATAAACACGAATTTGTTCTCTTCACTGTTAACGATCAACTGAACTACATGATCGTGAGTATGATGAAAGACTCTTGAGCTGCACACTATCCTTATCTCGGCGTTTCTTATCTCCACTTCAGTTTTCTACAAGTTGCCGCGTCTTTCGGACTTTTCTGGTACATCTCGCAGATAACTCGCCTTTTAGTGCAGCTGTTGTGTTGTATTTGTATTCCGAATTGATACCAGAGGACTGGGACTTGTATACGTATGGTGCTATAAATTTCTCCTATGCGAGGCAATCGCTCCGTTCGACTGCGCTTCCCACTTTCGCTGCTCGGTGTCGGGAACCGTTCGCGACGGACAACGTTCAGTGACTGTCCTGGTTGGGCCTTTGAAGCACTTTATCACCAGCAGGTGAGTCGATCAGCGTACACCACCGCTCCAAACACCTGACACCGCCGACAAAGGCCTCCACTGTGCACCGTTTGATGTCGTGGAGCCGCAATACACGCTACACACACCGCCGCCGGGCTTGTCGCTAGTGAAGCACATCCGAACCGGCTGGACACCAAACGTTAGATGCACACATTCACCTAACGGTTTGCCACACACGTGTCGTACCTAATACACCGGTCTTCAGGTGTTTGTCGATTTTAGATGGTTTTAATGGTTTGAAATTGATCTAATTCTAAACCAAGCGTGCAGGATACGTTTGTTGTGTAGTTTATTAAATTTTCCTTCGATGAAGAAGTATTTTTAACATGATTAAAATAAACCATTACTGAAATTGCATTATTAACGGCACTTGGGAATGAACTCAAACAACACTTATTAGAAATGAAGTAAGTAGTTGATTAAATCAAAATACGAGTTATTTGCCAACTTAATGATTTGTAAATTGTTTTTAAATAAGATGGTCATTTATTATTATATTAAGTTTTCTAAGTGGAATTTTCTGCCTTTATCATACATTTTTAAAATATTTTATTAACTTGAATTAACACTTAACATTATATACCGCAACCTTTCCAATAGCGTATCGAATCACTTCTTTCGTGGCAAGAATCCCGCAGAGAGTTGCATCACCAAAAGCGCATGCATGCATGTACGGATTCGCGTCCAACGGCTTCCCCTCCGGGAAATACCTACCTTTCTCATCTGGTCAGACTCGTCGAGTCTTAATTTTTCTTTTGCTACGAAACTCTCCACTCTTGACTCCCGCGAGGAAAAGCTACTCGCTCTTGCTCACACACACCGGCCAGCAGACGGATGTGTTTCTCTTGCACATTGCTTCGGACCGGTAGGACTTCGGTGCCCAGGCTTTCTCAACCGTAAGGAAAGGACAGAATGGGCCACATATGACCGTAGGTAAAGTGCTCCGTCTCGTTCGTGTGTGGTGCTTCACCGGTGATTTTTCTTGCGCACTCTGGCTGTGTCCTGTCCAGATTGCTGCGAGCCTGGTTGCTCCTAAGCAAGCAATTCTAATATCTACTCGATGTGGGTGCTTTTTTTCCTCCTGCTTTCAGCATGCACCTAGGTAATTTGTGAAAAAAAGTTACGAAAGTGTAGGCAAAGGTTGATTCCGTCCTCTGGACATTGCGTTTCAGGCATAATAAACAGTTGAGACTAGTTTGGTGGAACACGTCTAGGACATCGAAAGGATGTTTTGAATTCAAGACTATCAGAATTGATTTTGAAGCATTTTTTTGAATGTATCAAAAAAGTTTAAATTTTTAAAGCATTTTTAAACCAATTTTTCACGAAAGGGATCCATCCAGTGACTAGCAGCACATGCACTTCGTAGTCTCGGAGAAGGTATACATTTTCTTTCTCCTATTGCAAAACACCGGTCAAGCTTCGGTACGGCATTTCCCGCCCGTTTTTTTGTTTTAAGATGGGCTGAAACCAACGCGTGTGTCCTCAACGCTGCAACACGTGCATTGGGAGAGTGTATGATTTTTCCTACTTTTCGTCAGAAGAAACGAAGACCGAAGCCTCCACGGACGATTCTGCAGCAACCGGTGCAACGGCATTTTTCCAGCAAAAGAGAACATTTTCTCCGCTCGTGGTGGGAGAGCAGCATCGAAAAGAGGTTTTGTGCAAGTATTACAGGCGGGAAAAACACTCCCCTATCATGTGCCAAAATCCATGTGCTGACCGGCTGCGGTTGGATTGTTTAGTTTTTTCCGAGTGTTTTCAAAGTGATCTAAAAATAATTAAAATTGAAACTTGTTTCTGACCTCAACAAAAAAAAGTTTGCACCATCAGACTGTTTGATGCAAAGATCAAACGAAACAACGGCCCGCAACGGTCGGTTGTATGCCTTTCAGCACTTCAGCAAAATATTGTTTCATCCTTTCACCGCGGGGGTTGGGTGGTTTGTGGGTATTTTTACTCGGTTTTCTTTTTTCCCCATCAACATTACCGACAGAAACATGTGTGAAAGCGCAGTGAATGCTAAGTGAGGCAGGAAATTCGATTTTCTCTATTGAATTAGCTGCAAAAATGGTCCCGACTGCTGGAGACCGGAGTGCATCCAAGCCCTCGAGGGTTTTCCTGCTCGTTACAGCGAGCAAGCCTCTATTTTTGATCTGCAGTATATCAACCCACCTCTGGAGTTCGTCAATTGATTGACAATACCCTAAATTGGTTCATTGTTGTCGATGATAGTCGTCTAGAAAATTGTTTCAATTTGTGGAAACCTTTATTTCTGGAGCCATTGCAAGCATAAAAAAGTGATTGTAAACTATTGCAACCAACCAAACGGACACCCCGAAACAAGTGGTAATTCTCTGGTGGTTCGTTTCAGGCTTTCAAAATAATTTAATTAGTGCGTTTGGAGCAAACGAAACTTCTACGATTTCCCACGAGAGTACTCGGTGAAGCCTTAACGATATTTGAGGACGCTAGCACTGAGCTGTCCTCATTGTTAAACTAGGTAATAGGAAAAAAGAAGTGAAGAATGCTGAAGTAAAATTGGTGTAGATCAATAAACCGATCGTATCGATTCACCCGGGAAGCCATTCAACTTTACATCAAACGTACCATTTTATCTCGTAGGACTGTTTAGTTTTTTACGAGAATGCAGTTATGACAGCACGATTTGTGATATTCTAAGAAACATTCTTTTGCAGGAAAGAAGGCCCATCGGATTTTAGTTGGTTTGACCTCGTTTTATTTCATAATGATAATTCGGGTAGTAATTCAATTTAATATATTCATGTATAAATATATCGGTTACAGAAACACAATAAAACACTTATGAGTCATTGTTTTAAACGTTTTCTTTCTCTAGACCTTATCATTCGTGTATGGTTGTTTTGTATTTTACTTATGATTCACGGGGGTATTTTTCATTTTATGGTACGCATCTGTGCGCTCCCTTTTCTTTTTGAAGCGCAGTACGCTTTCGGTGTCCGTTGGTGTTCAATGATTTTATTTTCCCATGTGTGATGCAAGTTGTAATGTCACCTGCTTTGCAATGAAACTGCTATGTTTTTCTATTGCTTCTGATATATTCGTTTGTAGCTCCTGCGAGACGCTTGCAATTCGATTGTGTTTAGCATTTCTTTAATTTCTTGTGAACTTATGAAACATAGGCATTTTCTGGTAAACGGGAAGCTTTTTTGTTTGTGTATTCCATTGTGTCGGTAGTGTGGAACCTTAAATCTAGTAGGCTTATGAAGAACCCCTAAGCAAAATTCGAAAGATTTCAAACGAACATCTAAAGAAAGTGCGCCTCTCGTTGTCATCAGTCAACACGGAAAAGCAAAAGTTGGACGGTGGGTTCGGATGCCATCTGATTGGGGCTTTCTTGCAATGCGAAATAGAAACAGAGAACCAAAATATAGGGTTTTGATATGTGCATAAAATTAATCAAATCAGTTTACCAAGATATTTAAATTAAACACAGGAATTTTCCAATCACGATATAAAGACTTTCCTTTGTACTTTCGGTTTCAGGTACAGTACACACTCATGTTCACTCATATCCGTTTCTATTCCTGATCCATTCATTCATTCTGGCCCCACATACACACACATCCGCATACACTCATTTCGTACCACCTTAGGTTTGGTTGTTTGAAGAAAACATACCAGGAAAGCATTGCAAGCGATTTTGTATTCGTAAAAGCTGGCGATATTTGTAAAAAAGAATATACAACAATTAAACCTCTTTAAACATGATGAAACGTTTGCTTATGCGAGTTGGCTAAATGACACGAAAGAAGCAATGGAACAAAAACATTTATTGAACGGCACAAGGCGGAAACGGAAGTTGGAAAGGATGGATATATCCTTTCGCCAATCGTTTGACTTTCGTATGCTGATCGCCAAGGTGGAAGGTTTGCTGGTCTTAAAATTCGCTTCTCCTGGTTACTATTCATTCTGGTTTTGCGTATAGTGCTACAATCGTGTAAAAGTTTGGCCCATTTGTATGCTTTCTACGGTTAACTGCGTTGTTCGATACTCACGTCTTCATCCCAAGTGTAATACCTTTCCGAAACGTTTCAATGCGCTCATTATTGCTTCGTTTACGTTTCACTCTTTCTGCACTGCAATTCTCTTTTGCTTTACTTATTAAATGTGCTTGGTGTTGTTTGAATATCAATTGTCTGAATCTGAAGCATGTCATACGGAAAATCATACTGATTGCATTCGGTCTCTATCCGGCAGTTCAAACTTCGCCCAACGTCCCTTTTGTTTAATGATTGACTATTCCTTTCTTGTGTTTGGTTAAAAATTTTACTAGTTTATATTCTCCCCCCCATTACTTTCCCCAAGCGTTAGTGACCACGTGTAGGGTTTTATTTCCATTACTTTATTTCCATTGTTTATCACATTTGGCAGGAATCTTTCGCTTTTTTTCCGACTTCTATGCTCTAAAACGTACCGAGTGGTATTTTCAGCTAGAAAAGGTTTGTCTCTCATTTGAATATCTTCTACGATTGTATCGCATTTTCATTGTGTGACCGCTTCGATGACAAGATGAAATCAAATGAAATTTAGCGGGATCAGTTGAGATGTTAGTTAGTTCTAACAAACAAGAAAGTGTCGTGAAATTATGGGATATTCATCATACCCTTATGAAAAAACTGTCATTCATTTTCAAAATAGTTTTTGAGAATCCATTGGGGGAAACTTCCGACATTGTGGTAAATGTAGTCAATGCCATGTTCTTTGTGCTTACTTTTAATCTCATAAGTTAAATTTAGTAATAGCTTTGGAACTATGCATTAAAAAACATTCTTGCCTTTTTGCTCCATCATGTACCTTTCACACTACATTGCCGTATGCCCGTGGTTGGTGTTTGTTTGTGGTTCTGTGTGGTTTGTAATATTGTTATTTCATAATTTGGTTGCAAAATACATAAACTATCATCATCAACGCCAAAAGTGTAATCAAGAGGTAACAGAATCAAAAATTTCTTCAAGCAAACAGGAGTTGAAAATGTCGGTGCACTCCGCACATTTCATAGAACTACTGAATTGATTCTGCATTTTTCTTGCTGTTATTCGGTGAACGGGACATGGTTGACATCTTCTTCAAATTTAATTTGCTAGTAGTATTTGTAGTACATTGAACGAACACTATAAACTAAGCTGCGAAGAGGATTTTCTCAAAATTCTCTCCCCTTCTATCATTTGGTATTTTTGCGTATGTATTTATATAGAATTGAATGGTAAGAAATACTAATTTCGTTACGTTTGAATAAAACATCAGAGTGATAAATTTACGCTATAAAACACGGTATCAATAATGTAATAATTCTCTCGTAGGAAACGTACACAGCAAAAACATTTATTATGTAATTTCACACCTCTACAGCACAGATTCATTCTTCCCCCTGTTATTCCCTGTGCGTCATGGAGGATTCGTTCTTTTTTTTCTCATAAAAAGATAACTTCTATGGTAGTGTTTCTATCCTCTTTTATATTTCATTTGCTACCGACACAGTTTATATGTTCCTGTTTTCTGCTAGATTTCATCTAGAAATTCTGCTATTAGTGCCTCGTTTCGTTTTTCTATCAATGCTTGCACAACTATTGTGAGGAAGCTACATAAAAAGCTAGACGAAAATTCCTACTAGATCATTCTGCTGAAAAAGGTTTACTTTTATTTGAACTATTATGCGAAGAATTGATTTTGAAAATATTCTTCTTTTCATTTTATAAAAACTTATGTATTGTTGACTTTGGTTGGTTGATTTTAAGCGTTTTGACCATCGTACACATCGATGGTAACTGACGGCGCTTAGCATGGAAAAAGTGAGAAATTATTAATGCTATTACTGTATGCGATAGAAATAGGTATTAAACGATGCTCAAATGCTTATTATTTGGATAACAAAGTAATGAAAATTGAAGTGAATTGATTGTTTGTTTTCTTTAAGTAAATTGTGTATATCATACTTTTTTTAACAATATTGACATAATAATTGGAGCTCAGAAGGAAATAAATATCATAGTAAACGAGTTTGATATAGATAAAAGAACTACAAATTTTCTTTGCAGTCACAAAAGATACTTAACGATATCATTACGACAGAGCTAGTGTGCATAAATAACTAATACTGAGAGTAGATTAAGCGACTTTGAAACTACTAAATATTCGACATTTATTATCTATCCATAAAATGTAAAGTTTACATAAAGGTTTACTCATTCAATGTTTCGTATATCCATAACTCCCTTCTCCCACTAAACATTTCTTTCGTCCTTCCAAGGAAATATATATATCTATATCAAAGTTCAGTTTCATTTTCGGTTCGATTAATATGCTCCAAAGTACACATGGATTTGTTTTTTTTTTTGCTCTGTGGTGTGTTCCGTTTTATTTTATTCCACGAAAAGAGATTCCTTTCTTTTAGTTTCCAGTCCCATCCTTTTGCTCACTCGGTCTCTGTGTAAAGACTTGTTTCTTTTCTTTATTGGTTCGACTTCGGTTCGGTTATCGTTGTTTGTCTTACAAGGTTTCGGTATTGTTGTTGTTTCTGTCCTTCTTCACATGTTTTGGTACTGATTTGTTTTCTTTGCGCGGTTGGGCACAGTTTCCATTGTTTGCTCTTTTACCTCGTTCATTCTTTTTTCACTCTGACGATCCGGTTGTTCATTTTCCTGCAAACGTGCTTCACTTTGATAAACAGGGACAACAATACAATTGAATTTAATGCATTACGATATGTCTTACGGCTACGGATTAACTAAAGCTAGATATATTTGATTAAATTAGGTAGAGTTTCAGTTAGTGAACAACATTGAAATCGAGCGTTTGCTGATGGAAAACAGATTGTTTTTCTTTTCTTTATTTGTATTTTAGGCTTGAATTTATATTCTTTCTAAATCATGCTGGTTTTGCTTGTGCCACGACAAAACCCCATTTCCTCCGCTAGCGGTCGGACTAATAAACGTGGTAGCGTCACATACTGAACACGTACACTTAATATATTTTCTGTTGATTTCCATCGTGATAAGATTAAAATAGTACACATCTTAGAACATATCGCGCCGTCCAACGCGACTTGCTTTGTGATATTTATTGCTTACTGTTGGGATTGTTTCGTTACGACGAGTTTTGGGCAATGCAACGGGGTTTATTCTCCCGTCCCACGTGCATGCACCTACAATACATATACATATTTATGTATATATGCTCTTCAACTGATAACCATCTTTGTTCGACATGCTATTGCTTTTGCTGCGCGCTGCGTACTCGGCGTGGGTGATAAGGTGGTAGGTAGTTCAAAGAGCAATTATTACATTGAAATTAAGTAGTAGTTGCCCGGTCCGGTTCACCGATCCTTAAACGGTTCCACAAATTACTTGAATTTGAACATTTGGCTTCTGCCTCAGGATTTTATAACCTAACAGCACATACACACTAAAACCGTGGCCGAGAAAACATTGATACAGTAAAACGGTGCATTTAAAGAGGATAGTTTGCATTGAACAACGTTTTTTTTGTGCTTTTTTTCGTTTCGGTATTCCGTTTATTTGCATTTTCTTAGCTTGCACTACACACCAAAAATGACTTAACTGGGAAAGATTCATTGACATAAATGTGTAATAACGTACCAGTTATAATTATCGCTTACCACCACCGCTCATACGCAATGAAATGGTTTTAATTGCAGGTTTTAAACACGCAATACTTTCCTCCAATTTCGTCCGGTTTTGGTAATTAAATTGTCTAATATGTTTCGTTTTACTTTAATTTTCCCTCAATATATAGCATCCTTGCAGGGCCTTTATATATGAGTGTTATATTTCTATTTCTGTTTTTCCTTTTTTTGGTTTTAGTTAAAAATTTCTCCAATATCGCGCACTTACATTTATTACACGTATTTGTTCGCTTTCCTTCGTCGTGTAAATGGGAAAAAGGTTGACATTCTTCTTTCCGCGCAACGTTCTCACATCCGCTCCCGATCGTTATGTCTCTGTCTTACAATTTAATATCAAAAATGTTAACATTTTTGTTGATGATTACTTTCTCTTAAATAGTTGCTGTTTTGCCGATTATTGCCCCTTATACTTGATGTTCGGTGTGTCCTTAACTGTTTCACCCAACCCAGGTGTTTACACTGCGTCATACGCATCATGGGAGTTGTTCTTTCAGAGTCGGTTTAGGTTTGCTTCGTGTTTGTATTACTTTTACCTATTTTCCACAGTTCCTAGCGCTTAGAGCGAATGTTTTACACTAGTTGTCGCTGCAAATTCCACCGCGGTCAACAGAATGCGATTCGTTGGGGGTTTAAAGGAAACGGAAGGTACGGGACTCCTCATCCCCACCGTTCCGATATTGGTTTTCTTTACATTTCGGTAATTTGCTCGCTTGCTAAAATGTTTGTTGCTGTCGGCCCCTACACAGACTCATTATAAGATTATTATAGATTGTTTGCTTGTTTGTTTTTGTCTTGATGTTTGCTGTTTTGCTGGTTTTACACAGTTGTTTCACTTTTTTCTTGGTTTTACATTGGTGGGATCACATTTTTTTTACTATCGATAAACTCGATATTAATACTCAGTTTGATTTTCTTTTCTGTCCGCTCGTCCGTCCAATTGGTAGAATTTTCTTTATTTTATAAGTTTTTTTTGTGTGTTTTTTGTTGTTGTTTTGTAGTTGTTTGTTTTACTTTCCTCTCCACTGTCCACTTTATATACCTAGCAAATTTGGTTGTTAAACATGTATAATAGATTATCTTCCATAACTTTCTAATCTTTCGGCAAAATTTACTATTATACCTACAAGCTACCTTATCGCTTTCATTCTCTGCTCGTCTTCTCTCTTCGTCTATCGTGTCTTTTAGTTTCTGTTTTCGCTTGCATCATGTAACGGGTATATGTTTACTTCTTTTGTTAAGTGTTTGTATGTGTCGGTTGAGCAGTTTCTTCTATCACTTGTGCTGCTCTAAACGACTCTGAAAGTACGTAAACGTGCAGAAGAAAAACCAAGCTACAACTGAACATGGGCCGAATGATCATTTTGTTTGGGCGCATATAGTGAATGAACCTAATGGTGTGATGGTATTACTTTTTCTTGTTTCTTTTTTCCTACACTTTCAGGATACTTTATCGATAAGGGATTTGTCGAACGGTAGTTATCGTGTAAATGAGATAGAGAGATATTATGAATAGAAACGCGAGATATACGAAGAGAGGTGTTATTTAATAAGAATAGTGGACACATAATTGAATAGGCTGAATAATACGAACATTTATAGCTATATAATATAATGTATAAATCTCGTTGGTGGTTGCTACTAAATTATCCGTTCGCCCACCGTTCCTCCCACCGACTGATCTAGGACAGATTTTCTATTGTTTTCCTACTTCTTTCCCCCTACCTTACTCGGTAGGAAAAGCTGAAATACTTCCTATTGCAGTAATACTGATTCGGTTTTATTTTCTCTCATTTTTGGTTCGCTTTCACCCGTTCGTGCATACTGGCCGGCACGATGTGTGTTGGACAGCTGGAATGGTCCTTCTTCGTGCCAGTACCTGCTTTGTACAGTTATAATTTACGGTAAAATCTGCGTTACGTAACTATGCATATATAGCTTTAAACAACATCAAATGAATACAGTGTGAATACGATAAAGATGGACAATCAGCATAAAGAACATCGCACATGGTTTCTGTTTCTTTTTCTCTCTACGGCGCGACCGATTCGTCCAGTCCGCCTATTGCACATCGCCCCGTGCTTCACATCGTTTTTCGATTTGATTTGCTTTTGAAGGATTTTTGTTTTTCTTTCGTTCGGTCGATTATGTTTCAATTTTCCTATCTGAGAATGTAAATATTCAATCATACGCTTCTATTAGACTATTTAGTATTATAATTATTACTTTCCTGGTATGTGGTTGGTTTCTCTTCCCTTTCTCTTACTTTTGGTAGCAATAAACGTTAGTTGTTAGGTTTAGTAATAGTTGTTGTTGTTCTTCTTGGTTGATTTGTTTTTACCGTTTCTACAATATCCCTTTTAATCTAAATGTTTTCCTCTTTCTTTCACTCCTCATCGATCGATGTGACAGCAATAAATATAATTACTTACTTCCTTGTACAGCGCCATAAAGTATTCACTATATTGTGTATAGATATATAAATATCGCGTCGCGTTCGTACTCGGTTCTTTCTTATGTGTTGTTGCCGTGTTTAAAGTGCACCGTTCTCTTCGATTGAGTCTCGTAGCACTGCAGTTTGCTTCAGTGTTTTGTTTGTGTTTGCATTTTAAAGTTATTGGTTGATGTTTTTCCGTTGCATCTTTCCCACCGATAAAGTTTTGGGAGTTTGGTTTGTTAGTTCCTTTTTGCTTTGGATGACTTTTCTTTTGCACCTGTCGCATTGCTTTTACCATTTCGAAGAACCTGCTAGCTATGTTTCTCCGTTTCGTATCGACTAGCACAACCACTATTTGTTTACTTTACTCATTTCCTTCCGATTGAGCATCGTTCGTGTATGTACTGTATAGTTTTTCCGCGGTTGTTAGTAAACCTTGCGGTTTTAGGGCTTCTCTGGAAGTCGTTTTCCTGCTCCTCATAGCAAATGAAATCGATCGTCAGTGATCGTCGCTTGTTTCAACTACTTGGAAAAGTGGCAAACTAGCAGTGGTTTGTGTGCAGAATTTGGGTTTGCTTTAAATATGCAGCGCAAGTGAATGGTGTTCATTATATTTTACCGAAAACAATTTCGACTTGGTGAAAACTTTTAAGATGCATAGAGATGATATATTTATATAGTTCGTAAAACAGTATGAAACAAATGTTTCCTATTTATTTAATAACTCGATCAGCAAAGGGCCAGACCGCTCTTCCGTGCCTAGTGAGAGTGCATAGTTAATGTTACGCATATAGTTATTACTCGGGTTTTGCTATTGATATTTTGTGGGGTGGAGTGGGAAAAGTTCCTACGCAATGTTTGTGTACGAGAGAGTAAGTTTAGATGCGATCTTGGGCGGAATGCAGACTGTAAAGTGTTGCATAATAATCCTGTTGGCTTGCCAACCTCGCACCAACCGTTACGGTCAAATTAAACATCGTTGGTCTGCTTTTGGTTTGCTTTTTGCTACCGAGCGGGAGGGTAGAACTGTATTGGCTGCTAAAATTCTACCATGCTGTGTGGATCGAACGCTAGAGTACGCTTCATCACTACGACTACGGTAATGGTCCCAACAATTGGCGTTCATTTCGTCTACGCAACAATAGGGTGGGAGTAGTCGATTCGGGTGTACGGAAGGACGTTATGCAACTTTATGCTGCGGTCATAGGAATTGTTTCAAACTTGGTTGGTTGGTAGGTTGTTTTATGTGTGGCAAACGAAAATGAACTGGTAGAAATGAACGACAGAACTAAACAGCAGAACAGTGAAGAACGAAAGAAAGAAACACAAATAAATGTTGTTTTAAATACATTTTCATCTTTTTTCTCCTAAAGTTTTCCACTTTACAATGATTCGTTCATGCACTCGTTCGATTATTCCTCCGCCTGCACATCTACATCGATAAACACGAGAAAAGAAATTAATTTGACCCAAAAACAAACAAAAACTTCTTAAAACAATAAAAACACATGCATGTGCTATACCAGACGGTACTGAAACTGAAACGCGTGCCGAGACATCGATAGCATGTTTGAGAAGAAAGGACTCCTGTCCCAGGCTAGCAAAACCAAAATACATAATTAACAATTCACTACAATTATACGTTGCTTAAGTTAATAACGGAAAAAAAAACCTAACTCGCATCGAAACGCTACTCTAGTGCATCTTTTGCTGCTTGGTGAATAAATAGTTTAAGCGCAACTTAGAACACTATATTCTAGCGTTTTCAGCTCAAATATGCACGACGAATACCTCGAGTGCGTGAGAAAGTAAACAAATTATCAAACAAAACTGCAAGAAACGACATTAACAGAACCTTTTTTTTTTGGGGGGGGGCGTGTAATATTTTTCCCGTTATCTTCCTTTGCTAATTCCCTTGACTTGAAAACATCGACTGGTATAACTAACCGAAAAAGTGGAACTACAACCAAGCATAATGTGAATAAAATTGCGTGAAAAGAAACTCATGTTCAAGTTTTAAGAAACGTATACAAAACACATATCGAACGTTAACACAAACCACGAAAAAGAGATATAAATTTACTAAAAACTAAAAAGTTATTCAAAACTATCGAATCGCCGTCGACCTTCACTGAACGGATCCTTCATCCTCCACTTCCCGGAAAGGGTGGAAAGGAAATGTATGTCCTCGTGGCAAAATAGCCACATAATCCTGTTCTTGTAAAAATTACGCTACCTAAAAGACGACTTTCCTTCCCCCCTTTCCGGGTGCCTCCTTGACATTCTTCTGTTCTTATGCCATACCTTGCCTTTTATTTTTCCCTTTCGCTAATTACTTTCTTTTCTCGCTTTGATTTTCCTTTACCTATTCTCCGTAGATACTTTGCCTTATACAGTTTACTTTCGTGTGTAAAACCTGGTGTAAAAATCTTCTAAAAAGTTTCGCTTCTCTTCTTGCGCGTCCAGCTTCATGCTGTGCCATCTTTTCGCAATTTTTCCGCATTTCCCTTTCGTCGACCAATTTTACACATTTAGCTAGTAGCACCAGACGACATCGACGTTTAGTCCGGGGGTTATGTCCGGTTTTGCCATCCATGTACGCACAGCCATAGGCCTTCCATTTTGGGGAGAGTGTGGTAGAATCGAACTCATGCGCGGTTGATGATGGATTACACCCTAGGATTGGGGGTAGGTGGGACGAAATATCCGCTCGATAATGGGGCCCCCGTCATCACTCTGGTGTTATTTTTTCTTCCTATCCCCTACACATGCCTTCAAAAGCTGTACCCTCCCCATTAACATCGTCACCTTTCCTCCCTCTTTCGTTCGCTTCTTCCATTCGGCCTGACTAAATGGCCCTCGACTAGCTTCCATTTGTTTGCTCTTGCTTGAGCGCCGCCAGCTTTCGGCTTTTTCTTTGTTTTTTTGCCTGCTCCTGTCCTTCGCCTCTAATGTCCGCGAATCAAACATTGCATAGAATATTTGCAGACGAATTGGAACCGAAAAGCAAAAGAAAGGAAACGGTCAAAGCAAGCTGCTCGATAAATATAGAACAAATTTGTGGAATTATGTTTGTTTGTGTAACTATTTCTCTCCTCGCTCTCCGCTTCCTTCCTCCTGTCGCCATTTTTTCCCCTTGTGATTTCGTATAAGTGTGTCCGTACAACGGTTTGATACGGACCTTCTTCCTTAAACCTAGCTTGACCTATCATTCCCCCCCACTCTTTCTTCTCTTTCTATTTGGTAGATTTGCTTCACGTGCTTTCAAACGTTACCACCGAACTGTTTGCCCGCGCCGATCCCTGCCTCCCTTGCCCCACTGACTGAGAAGAACTGAGAGTCCGTAGAACGTAGAAATTTGACACGTAACTCGTGCTCGAAGGAAAGTGTAGTGATGTCACGCCGGGCGGAACGGAGCGGGTAGTGCAGGTGGTGGTGGTGATAGGAGGAAGATTTTATCGTAGTGGACGGGCCAGCAGCTCACTCAGGGCACCGGTTAGTGCGCCGAGTGAACGCCGTCGCTGCTGCGGCTGATGCTGGCCCAGCAGTACGTCGAGTCCGAGTTCCGCCGCACGACGGTTGCGTGCGTTCCGGTACCGCTCGTCCACCATCGCCTTCCGCCGCAGTGCCGCCTCCTCCGGCTCACCTCCCACGCCACCGGTGCCTCGGGCGGCCGCCGTAGTCGCCGTCGCTACGATCGACAGCTGGGCCAGCCAGTGGGCAAGCAGTTCCGGTGGCACGTTCGACTGATTTTACGCATTTTTAGACTTGTTCGTCTTGAAGCTGACCTGCAGCACCCGGTTGCCGAGCGTGTAGCCGTTCAGGGACTGGATGGCGACGACCGCCTCGTCGTAGTTGGTCATCGTCACGAACCCGAAGCCTTTGCACTTGTTGGTTTGCAAATCTTTGATGACCTATAAGGAAACAAAACAAACAAACAATAGCAACATTATCAGAAAGCCCATCAACGAAAACAACAGTTAATTATCCCGAAAACCATGACCAAAGGATCGCACAAATTGCTGAAGTTAAAAACAACTGCCATGGAACGAAAACAACAAGCTTCCAATAGCCTAGGCGCCGCCGGGCAGTAAATCTGTCAAACTGTCAGGACCGATTAACTCCACCCCATCCTTACCTTCACTGATTGGACGGCACCGAACGGACCGAACAGCTGCCACAGGACGTTCTCTTCCGTTTCCGGGGCGAGGTTGTAGACGAAAATGCACCAGCCGGAGCCGTTCGCGATGGCGTTGGTAGGAATCATCGAGTTCGCTAGCAAGTCTCCGGCCAGCGGCGAGTATCGATAGTTTGGAATGGCACTGCTGTGGTGCGACAGCGAGAAAAACCGAGAGAAACAGTAGGAAAATGAGAGTAAGTGAACAGGTTAAGATAGAGTATGGTCGTCGACAAAAAAATACCTAAATCTTCCGGTCGGATGATGGATCGGTCCCGGAAAGCGGCGGGCGGCCTGCGGTCCAAGGTAGGCCGCCAGTGGCGGCACCGTCTTGGTGCTGCTCGGGTTGTTGGCGAACTTGACGGTGATCGGCTCGGTCGAACCCTTCGGTACGGTTCCGTTCAGCTCCTTGATGGCCTTCTCCGCCTCCATACGCTGATCGAAGCGGATGAAGCCAACGCCCTTGGAAAGACCTTTAGTTTCCGGTGGAGAAAAGGAAACAAAAAGAATAATTAACTAGGTTTTATTTATTGCTATAAGTGACATTAAAGTAGAAAAAAAGTTATTTTTGTACAATAAAGTGTTTCTGTAATCTAAAGACATACTAGTTTTTCCTTTAAAATTTGTTAAATTCAAAAGTTTTGTGTACGATAGATTCCGATGTCAATTCGATACATACCGTTGCCATTTTCACCGGTAGGCGAGCTATACTGTCGTGCTTTATTGAATGAAATCAAATCGGTGAACCAAAGAAAAGAAAAATAAACAAAATTGAAATAAATCAATAAAAGAATGTAAATCGATTGGCAAAATTCCGATGTAGAAAAATTACTCAAGCTCTTATGTCCGGTTTAAAGGTAGCGGACTTCACTCAACGCCAGCTAACAACGATTTTTCAAAACTTTAAGCTAGCACTTGTAAACTCAAATCACAATGGCAACGTGAAATGTTGTCTTCGTTGGCATGGTAATTTCAGTTTGCAAATGTTATTTTCCAGTTCAGTAGGCGGTTCAATAGACAATAAGCGTTAAGTGGCTATCGTTTTAAATGGGCTTTACGTGTCGATTCTTTTCAAAACAAGCAAAACAGACAAAGGGTATTAGGGAAGTTCCGCTGCAACACGCACTAATATAAAAATGTGCTCTTGAAACATGTTTAAACTTTTCATACATTTTTTCCATTAGACCAGAAAACTGTAACTTTGTAGACATTATTTATCTAATGCTATTTTCTTTTTCTTTAGCTTTCACAAACTTTAGCCTTTTGAAAAATATAAAGTCTACAATATCATCATTTTGATAAATTTTTACAGCAATGCTAAGTTTAAAGTTGTGCCAACTATTCAAAGCGTTGAGTATATGCTCAATGTAATGCATTTAAAAAAAATATTACTAATTAGTATATCGACAGTATTTAAAAGCTTCTGGTAAACATATTTTTGTACAATTTTCATTTCTCGAAAAACTGTACCTATCCTAAGAAAAGGCATTTAACATTGAAAAACTAAACGAACTGAAACAAAGGGAATAAAATGGAATGAAATAAAACACGACAGTCCAGTGGTGATTTTATTTCATACCGTATATACTCTACATGAATGAATGCTGCAATACTGTGTCCATATCAATATGTATGTTTCGCCGTACTTTACTTCGTCTTGCTGGTTCATAAACCCTTACCAGTAATATTGTCACAGAGTATGCGGGACGTAATGATGCGCCCGTACGGGCTGAACAGCGCCTCCAGGTCCGCCTGTAGCATGTTCTTCGGCAGACCGGACACGTACAGATTCGCGCCCTTTATTGCCTCGGAACTTGGTCGTGCAAATGACACCTGCAATGGCGGGAGGAGACGGGGAGCAAAAACAAAGGCACGATGTGACACGAGTTTGTGTTCGGTCTTCTTTTTTTTCCTTCTTTGGCAAGGGAGTTTCTATACCTTTATTTGCTTGTTCTGCAACCGTAGGCCGTTCAGTGTGTTGATCGCTTTGCTCGCGTCCTCGGCGCGCTGGTAGTTGACAAACCCGTAGCCGAGACTTTGCCCTGCGGAACGAGTGGAGAGGGAGGGAGGAGGGGTGTAAATGGAGATGAATGGATTCGAGCCCCAGTGACACATTTTGTCTTGTGTTTTCCCCCTCGTGCCTACCGGTAACCTTGTCGCGGATCAGCTTGCAGCTTTCCACCTCGCCGATGCTGGAGAACAGCGACCGTATCTCCTCCTGGGTCATCTGCTGTGGTAAATAATTGACGATAAGATTGGTCTTCGAGTCCTCCTGGCCACCGCCATTTTGTTGCGCGTCAGCGATTCCGTTCGTCATCATGACACAGTAACCAGCAACCGGGGACCGCTCGATGGAAAGACCGAGAATGTGATGCGGGGGGCTTTCTTGCGTTCGGTTCGGTCTATCCGGAACCGGAGCCTGGCGCCTGTATGTGTTTGTGTGCCTGCGGAAGGGGCTATAGGTTCGCCTGCCAACGAATTACACGCCTGTCGACGCTGCGTTCTAATGGAAGTGTCAGTGTGCAACCTCCGGTAAACGAGGGTAATGATCGCTCGGAAAAGTGTCCAACCGACAGCTGGTGGCTTCTTTGCTGGCGCTTTAGTTCCTGTTTAGCACACAAAGACCCACACAAACACGCGGACCGCTTCTGCTTTCCTTGTCGTTTCTCTCGTTTCTACTCTCCAGTCAAGCCGACGATGGAAGCCGTTTTCCTTCCGTAGTTTAGACAGCAAATTTATTGAATGTCGTAGCTCTGGTGTCTTTCACCTTTCTTCACTTTTTTTTCCGTTCGTCTTTCTCCAGCGAGACACGCTAAGCCTTACGCGGCAGGAGCTGCGTAGTAGTAGTAGTAATACTGACGTTATTCCCGAAAGGACGCTGAGAAGTGCACCGGAAACGGTTTTTCCATGGGCAGCGAAATTATCCTTCACTCAGTTCGCTGCGCTATAAAAGACGAGAGCCCCAAAATGGGGTGTAGTCGGGGTTTGTTGCAAAAGCGTTGCCACAAGCCGGTTCATGCACATACGTTGACGCCCTTTCTGCGGATTTCTGGTGGCGTACTAACTTAATGCAACTGACTGAGATCGGATGTGCAGCGTTGAATAAATCTTTATCTTCAGCGAACGGTGGTGCAGACCAGCATATAGAAAAGAACAAGAAAGAAAAGAGAGATAAATTAGCCACATTAATCCACCATTCCCGAGTAAGGGGATGTTTTTTTTGCTCTCAACGGTTGTTTCTATTTCAGTGAGGAAAGGTAATTTATATCCGGCACTTTGATGCGTCGTCAGGGACATACGCTTGGGATGGTCAGGACTGTTATCACACGCTCTGCAACGAAAACCGAGGGAAACGAGTAACAAAAAACGAAACGATGACGTGAGGGGAAATTAAAAGCACGAAGGAGAAACTGCAACGGAAGGAAATTCCATTTCTGGGGGGAAACCCGAAAAAAATGAGATTCACATTAACGATAGCGCCAACGCCCGGTTGCTAGAAACGTTCATGCTTACCGCACGGTATGTATGTATATGTGTGTGTGTGTGTGTGATTTTTCTATAAGCTCATAACTTTGCTTTATTTTTCGATCTTTTCCACCCAGACGATTTCTATGATCGTAATGCGGGAAGCAATGCGATTACAAGTTGCTCCACGATGGAAGAAAGAAAGTTTAATTTTCTTATCACACGCACACACTCTCAAAAGTTTCTTCTTCGATCTCTGTATGTGGAAATTGAATTTAAAAAATCTTCGAAAAGTTCATCCGTTCAATGGCGATGGACAGCTTTTGTATCACTGCCAACGTGAACAGAAATAACAAACGAAAGAATTAACCGAACAATCTCGAAAATTAAACAAAACAATTTATGAAATAGTTCCCGGGTTGGATCAATTGAAGCTTCGAACCCAATTTCGTATGTTCGAATATGATGCCACAAGCCACCAGGCGTCTCCATCACCAGGTGTTTCCATCACCAGGCGTCTCCATTAAATTCCTAGATATTTTTTTTTGTAAAAGAGGGGCTCACTTTCTCTCTATCTCTCTCGGTGTGAAATACACTTTTCACCAGACCAATGTGACCCAGTCGTTTAGATGCGGTCCACTTTGCCCAGGTCCGTTCTGATACGCTTTCATTTCAACACGAGTTCGACTTTCCATGCCCTATATGATCCGATTTCGATGTTGACCATCTCGACTTAACCAATGGGGATCGGTTTTATGCGCCAATCACCGAAACAACATCGGAAGCCCCACCATGGGCCATGCGAGGAGTAGTTATACGAAGCGAAATAAAACTGGATAACTTTATAAACCATCCTCCCTTTTTCTTCCGCTTCCCATCGGGTCGTAAGATTCTCTAGAAGGGCCCAACATTTATCGAAAAAGGCAAACCAAAACAAGCTACTGACCGACTGACCGAAAGAATCGGCTTATTGGATTAGGAACGCCTTGGAGCACCCATCGGCGGAAATTGTAACCGAGCAGTTCCGTTTGCTCGCTAGGTTTTTCTTTTCTGAGTGTTTTATTTGCTTATCCGGAGACAGACCTTGTTACTAGTTTAAGCTGCTTTTGATCGAACGAAGTGTAAATCACGAAGTTGTGAAAATCGAGACACGCTCATCGGCTGTGTGACAATTTACTGTGATATTTTATCGATTGAACCCTTACGCCACCAGGTTTGATAAGACACTGGGAAAAGGATTTACATTTTACATTTGATTGAGTTGCAAACGGTGACACACGACATCTGATTTTGTTCCTAAAATAAGATCAACTTGAAAAACATGAAATGGTAAGCTGTCGCTTACCGATTGGTATTGAAAATGCATGTTGAAAAAAAATCCTTTCGATGACACAACATGTTTAAGAACCAATACACAGCACAGAGATACAGCTTACATTGACAACTTGCACCGTTGTTGTTTATATTGAATAATTTATCCACATAATGGTACTTGTTTCCTTTTTTTCAGATCCTCCTTTCTCGAAACGACGCTTCCACTTGAAAGAGGCATAAAAAGAGACGAGCTTTTGTCTGATCCCAATCAATCAAGCGTTTAGCTATCCTTTGCTCACAATGATGCACCATACCACTGATGAACATTCACTGTTTTTTCCCGTGTGTACTCAACGATTTGAATATCAGTCGAATGGAACAAATTGCTTAGCACGAATTCGTCAGACGTTGTTAAATAAACAAAGGAAAAAAGGATCATAAACCAAGCCAACGAAACCTGAGTTGAGTCCCCGGCTGGCAACTGAAAAAAAAAACCAAACCAAAAGCCCGGGAAAACTCCTATCTGAATGGAGTATCGTTTTGAGGTGATCCTTTCCCAGCATAGATGATTATGGTAAATCAGGCATTGAATGGCAAAAAAGACACTTACCACCCGTTTCGTTCTGTTTATAATCAGCTATTTTGTCTAACGGTAGAGCAGCCTTATTCCTTGTGTTTTATCTCCTAGAAAAGCGCCGCACATTCGAGAAAAGAATACGTCGTGGAAGTGATTTGTTCAAGTTGTTTATCTGCAAATGGAAAAGGAACAGAACAAAGGTACTTAGGAAACTACTTGATTGTGGTTCTTATGGGGAAAATTAATTAGAGAAAACTATCCTAAAAAGCAAGTCCACCAGCAGCAAGTGTCGGGATCTTGCTCATCAAGGATGATCGATCGGCGGGCAACACAAAACCCGCATTCGCTTCCATCCCGTTGCGAGTGCACTCGAGCATATAATGAATGTGTCTTGATGAACGTCTTCGCAAAGCAAATGTTTAGTCACTAGCGAATCTACAACCACCCTCACGCTCTCAAAGTTGATCTTATGAGACTCCTTAAACCGGTGCGCCTGAACCTCGTACCCGGATCAAATGAGTTCTAGTCCGCGCTGTCGTTTTGGTCCGGAGGCGAAGGACAGCAAGTACCGCCAATGCCGTTTTCAACTCTAACTCCATAAACTTTCAGCGAATGATAAAGATGATGCTGCGTTTGGTGCACATTCATCCTCAGCCAGTCGGAACCACTGAGATTCGGAGCAGTGAAGTTCGACAGAAGTCTGGCGTGTCAAAGTTTGCAATTACGGAGTCAGCCATCGTGCGCCAAACACATTTTCCCCCCACTTTCCCCGTTGGCCACTAAATTAAGAAGAAACGCTGTCGCTTGCTTTCGTTTCGGGTTCGATTTTGCAAATGGAAAATCACGCCTCGGCAAGTTTAATTGAATCTGACCATCGTTGCGATGGTAAGCCTTGAGTTGTGTGTGTTTTTTTTTTGTGGCAGCTTGATGGTGCGAAAACCCATTTCCCTCGCTCGGCGGTCTACCACCCAACGAAGGCTGCCAAGGCGGGGGGATAAAAGATATTTTATGGATAGGAAAGCTACAATTTCCGCCCAACCCACCAACGGTTCTTTCGAATTCAAACCCTTTTGTTGCTTGAGGATAAGGTCATCTATGCTTTTTGTTTGCTTTTGTGTTCCCATTTGTGGCGAATTATTCATACGATCTCGCGGCAAATGCTATGTACGTACATGAAACCGAAACTGAAAAACGCTCGTCGGTTTTTAGCCAAGATTAAAAAAAGGGGTATTTTATGCTTCCTTTATCGCATATACATTTAACATAAATGCTGTCCCTTCTCGCCATTGGTGACAAAGCAAACAGTGTTTTTTTTCTGAAGGGTTAAAAGGAAAGGATCCAAAATATGGATCGATTTTTCATTGCAAACATACTAGTTTACAAGGACACAAGAGATTCGTACGGTGGAATATAAAGAAGAAAAAGTATTTTTATTAAGCTCTAGCGTATTTCCCCGATTTTCTTAACCAGTTAATTCATTCACCTGAAAAAGTTACTGTTTTCAATATGAATTTGATACCACTCACTCGTCCATCCATCTTCCAGAACATTTAACTATATTTTAAGTAAATATCACGGTTCCTACTTTAGTTCTTTGGTATTGCTATTTCGGTTAAAGACAACAAAAAATACGAAGTATTAAACAAACATCTCAGATTAATTAAAATCTAAACCGCAAAGGATCTAGCGGAAAATTTTACACCGCTAAGTTGTATCGAGTGTTTCAAAATAAAGGGAAAGTTACAGATGTATCTAAAACTATTGTTGTAACTAAACCTACTCATAAGCACTTCGGAATTAGTAATGGTTTTCAATTTCGAAGACGTACCTCAAGATTACAATACTTTTGAAGAAATAAATATTGTCTTTTGGAATTAATTTTATTTATGCATATCATACAACATTTGTTCTTCCGTAAATCCATCTCGCACACTTTTCATTGCGCGGTTAAATTTTTGTACAACACAATTAATCATTCTATGCAGTTATTTAAAATCTTATGTTGAGTTTTTAATCAAGAAGAGTAAGTATTGTACAATGAACAAGCAAAACTTATGTCACAGGACGCAATAATACATTACTGGGCATATTTCCGCAACGTTCTGTATTTACAAGCAATTTATTTATGCTGTTTAATCAAGCTTCTAGATCGTACCGAGCTGGTCGGATGCCGTAATGGTCAATATTGACAAATTCTCAATGTACACAGCTCTCGAAAACGGGAGCAGAACATCCCGACGAACGAAACTCAACGATACTTTTCCAGTCCTTGTATCATTTTAGTGCTCGTTCCAACCTTTTTCCTACCAAACATCACAACACACGAGTTGAGAATGAAGAGCACAGTTGACCTCCGCTACAACGTTATGACCACGATTTGGTTTCCAGCTTGGTGGAAGGCATTCTATCGTTTTCGGAGAACCATTACATCGTCGTGACGAGGCGCACTAGCAGTGATGATGTTTTCCCTTCGATCAGCTTTCGTGCAACAAACTCAACAAGCGGGAAACTGAACACGCAGTTTAATCCCACCCCCAGTTCTGCCCGCACTCTGCTGAAACGTTGTTGTGCAGCTGAACCGAAAAACGAATTTCCTCTCGGAGTCACGTGATGGGCCAACAAAACTGGAGCTTTGTTTTGGGGAAAACGCTTCTTCCTCGATGATGGGATTCTAGCCGAAACGGAAGGATAAACATGCATCCCTCTTTCTGAGAACAAGCGACGCAAAATGCCGTTCCCCCGGGGGCAGCACGAAGCCAACAAGCCGAGCTTCCCGGTCCGGTCAATAAATCTACAGTTTCCATCGTTTGGGAGGCCGGGAAAACAGACGCACACCGAACGATTGGCCTCCGTGGCGCGGTCCAACGGTCCCCGTTTTGGGCGTCATTACTGTACCCGATTTTGATTCCCATTGTTCCCGGGCCGTTCGGCTGGATTGTCATCTTCCGGTCGGAATGTCGGCAATGGAACGAAACACCGTAGACAAATTTCCATCTCAGTCAGTCATGAATTCAAATCCTTGCACCTAGTTTTCCCACCGCTGACATTCGTCACCCAGCGGTGCAACTCCCCGTGTGCATGTGTGTGTATGTGTTTGTGGCTTGATGCAGCTAAGGGAGGCTGCCGGATGTCCCGGGCCCATTGCATCGAGCGCATTACTCCACTCGTGCGGTCGTGATAGATGAAGGCATTTGCCGGTGAAAAATGGCACCATCACAAATCAGCGCACCATCGGTCCCGGACCGATCATCCGCAGCTGGATGGTGGTGGTTGTGGTGTTCCGGGCCGTGTCTGCGAGTGACAGAAGTGGAACAAATGGATCATTTTATCTCCCTTAACCGCTTCCCGCTGGGCCGAGGGCGTAGCGGTGACACGGCTGGCGTGAAAAGTTCGCATGCATCCGTCAAACGATTGATCTATTGCATTGGCACGACTAGGCCATCGCATGACGTTTCAATTAATCATAAAGCCAATCGAGGGAAGACATGCAAAGGAGGCAACGTCACACATTGACTCTGGAAAACCCATTTCACAAATCACACGATGTAATAGGAAGCGAATTGAGTGTCATCACTTTTGCAATAACATAACGTACCCAATCCAAATGTTTTCATTAAAGAAAAATATCGTTTCGAGAAAAGTGGAAAAACAAACATAAGGTAAATTGTTCCTACAAATTGCGGCTGACATTCTAAACGAAAGCTTTTCTCCGACATAATGCTTCACCATCCGACTTCATCAGCAAAATTGGTGTCTTTATGTTCTTGGTTCATTATGACTTTAATTCCATGTCGTTCAAACCTGCCCCCGTTCTCCCCCACCCCCGTCAGCCAAGAAGTGTTCTGTCAGCCACCATTTTTGGATACACCGCAAACAAGCTTCGTTTGGCCAGCCGCACGGAATCGTACTGTGTAATAATGTGCCAATTTCAAACCCACATTACACCAGCCATAATGAACGACATAAAAATGAATGATGAACGGGAGGGAGCCGAGGGGGGATGGGGGACTTGGAAGGGAAAGGGGGTCAAGTCGGGCGTGAAATAAAACCACCACCGCCCCCTGCGCTGCGAAGCGGCGTGTTGGAATGTACCGTTGCGAATTGTCATGCTAAATGCCTTGCACACCAACACCACCTCTCGGCAAGGAGCGTCTGGTAGGCCGGTCTTCCCGCGGTTAGTTGGGCAACCTCCTGTTTTTCCTTGCCACCAGTCAGTCACAAGGTGGTTTTTGGTTGGGGAAAAAATTCCAGTAGGCTTTCACATTTTATGGTCAAACTGATAAAAGCAAATTAAAAGTTTCCATTAACATGTTTCATCACAATTTTTCTTTTTTCCCCAGAGTGCGAAGCGCAAATGGGACCAATTCGGAGGGTTATGGGGGGCACATTTTTATCTCCCCCCATTAGGGTGGGAAAATTGTCTCACGCCACACGCACCTTTATGTTTGAATCAATATTTGTGTAATGAAAACTGTTAAAAAAGATGATTGCCCAAGTGTAGGCTGGAGTGAAAATTTCTCGTTCATTAAAAAATGTATACCAACAAATTAAACTCACATTAAAAACATCGCCAAACTCTTTGTTCTGTGCATTTTTATCACCAATCTTCCTTTTTGTAAGGTGCAATGCAACAGGAACAGCTCGTTGGAATCATTTTGCAAACACGATATTATTTTTGGTTTAAGCCCAATGCAAGCAATAATTTTTCTTTTAATTCGCTCTTTATCTATATCCATCGCCCGGTTCAGGAAATCGTTTTCCATAGCGTGTTACGGTTTTATATTGTTTTCCTCCTCATCTACGATGAATAAATGCAATCACAAATAAATAAGGATTGCAAACAAAACATTCCGTTCGATTGGGACGGAGTTCGAGTTCGGATGGGAACGTTGGACCCTTTAATGAATCGTCGACCAACAACCACTGACGGGGCCGGGGTGATTATTGCTTTTCCCGGCGAATGTTTTCCCATTGCCCAACCGTGTACAAATATTGTATCGGAAAACCGCACAGCAGCAGCGTGGTGTTGCAAGGGCCAAATATAGATTTAGTCCGGGAATTATGCGGGATTTGTGCAAATAACTAGCAAATGAATCGAACGGGCGCTCGAACGGGGCAGACGAACAGAGCCAACAGACGCCGGCCATTGTTTATGCAACGATACCTTTCGGTTGGTGCTCCAGAGAGAGAGAAACACATCCCACACACACACATTCACGGAGCACAATTTCGACTCATTGCAAGCCACCCAAAACCGCCTGGAGTTCGGGTTTCGGTCCCGATAAAATCCTTGTACGGTGCATGTTTTTCCCGTTATCGTCTCGTGTTGTGCGAAGCGAAAGCAACACCACGTCGTATGCCATCCGTTATGAGCTTTCGATGAGATTTCGATGATAAATTATTGATGGCCAACCGCACTCCGCTTCGCTTGCCCTTCCCCCTCAGAGGTGGGGATTAATTTACGTGTTGCGGGTGGAGTCCATTTTCCGACCGTGCGTAAGGTGCATCTAGAGAAAGGGGTGTCCCAATTTGCACCGAGCCATTAGGGCGGGAGGGTGTTTTTTTTTTGCTTAGAAAGGGTCAGTGCCAACTTGGAATGCGCTTAAATATCTAGTTTTCGAAACGAAAATTCACCGCCACTCGAAACGAATTAACGTGGGGCCACATTTTCGTGAGGAACTTTTGATGAGAATGGCTTTGGCGAGGTGTCGATTTTCCGATAGCACCCCTAAGTGGAGCAACTCTGATAAAATTCTCCTATCTTCGATCGGTTCGTATGCGGAAAACTGGCTCCGCCCGGAACATACGGGTATAGCAAAGCGGCTTCATTCGCGTTTCGAATGTTCCGCAAAACTTTCCCAATGTGCGAGCGCGAAATTTAGGCCCCCTGCTCAGCAGTAATCAAACGCCGGGCAGAATCCGGTCGCCCGGAAAATGGTTTCCACTGATTAGAAACCGCTCCACTGCTCCTCAATCCTTCCACAGGAAAAGGGAACCGTTTCGTGAGTAGTTTATCGCCAGCAACATGCTTAAAATTGAGCCCACATGACAGCCACCCGCAAGTGTCAAGGCGGCCGTCTCTCGTCATTGGGACTGGCAGGCAGAACAGGGCCGCATGATTTATGAGCGGATTGTCGCACAAATTCGGACGCGGAACGAAACGGCCGACTGAAAAGCAACCAGAACCACAAGCAGGTCGTGCTTTCTCCAGCAGGACGTTGTGTGACGTTTGTTCTAATTTTCAGCTACAATGGCGCCTGCAACTGGTGTGGCGACGACGTGTTCGCCAGCATTCGCGCGCGTGCACCGGTCGGGTTTTCCTTCCAACATAATTTCCACTTCCGGCGATGTCGCGAAAGATGTGCCGGAAAGGATGCAAACTTTCAACATGTGACGGCCGACGCCGACGACCAGACCGAAACGACGATCCGTCACGGCTTTCGTGTACCCGGAGTGTCCCGTAAAACCATACACACCACATACACGCCAGCGGTGACGAAAGTTGGACGCCGAAACATTTACGGCCTACGAATAATTAAATCCAAACTCTAGTGGCACGATTTGCATAAAACAAACAATACCAAATCCTTCACCGACGTTAATCATATCGCAGCAGGCTTTTGGAAAAACGGCCCGTGGGTGTTTTGGGCTTTCGTGTGTGCAAATGGAATGGAATAAAATTTCAATCAACAAACACCCAGACACACGCGAACCTCTCTCTCTCTCTCTCTCTTAGTGGCACATCCTTTTAATTAATTTAGGTATTCCTGAAAATGCTTAAAATTAAGCCTTAAATAGAGAAAAAAAAACCCCACCAAGCTCGTATACTGCCAAGTGCCAAACCGTTAGGCAGTATACATATGCAAATCCCTTAATTTCCCACCGGTTTTAGCGCGCCGGATTTTCGCCACGGCATAGAAAATAAACACCCACTTCCGCCCGCACGGTTCGGGCCATTCACACCAGTCGATGAAAAACCTCTCTTGATTACTAAATTAATTATCGCTCTCGGACACTTTTTTCCCTACGTTTCATCTTTTTTCCCATTTCTATAACGTTCGTGAATCAATATTTTGCTAAAACTATAACGCATTCACACGGCGTTTGTTTTTCCAGGCACTCGGCTCGGCGTGCGTTGCTTTATCGATCTGGGTCGCCTCTAATAACACCGAAAGCCGTGCCTTATCTAAGCGCTATCGGTGCCATATGGTATCGGGCTAATTGCTTTGATAAAAAACGCAATAAAAGTGTTATTTAAATGTTATGAAAAAGAGTGATAATCCCACGCTCACGGAAACACGATGTGCGCGAGGCAAAATCAGGATCGATAAATCATGTACGATCCCCTGGGGAGTGGGAACACGAATATAGCAAACTCTGATCAAATCAGGTTCGGAAACAGAGGGATCCGAAAATTGCTAACGATCAATTGCGACGTAAGTCAATAAAATTCTTCAAAATGATACTTCTTCCATCACGAGCTGTGACGAAACCCGAAGGTATAAAGCGTTCAAAAATAAGTCTGGCACGCTGGTGCCCGAAGGAAATGGAAGCGAGCATGAGAAGATTCGATTTCGAGAATAGATCGACGCAACGTTAACGAGGATCATAAAACATCAACAAATATTTTTGAAACATACTCTACGGCACACAATTCAAATGTGTTATTATAGGATACACGTAAAAATAGCGCAGGGTTAAAATGCTCATCGATAACCCTTCGCGAGAACTGCATAAAAAAATTCGAAATAGACTGAAAAACTCTTCGCCCCCTCCCGGAAGGGTTCAAAACGCATGGGTCGTTAGGAACAGCTGAGCGGCGAACCTGGGGGGCGAGCGAAACATGGAAGATTAACGTGACAGGGGGACATTTATTTCGTAAGTGACACCAAACATTATTCCAGCAGACGCGTACACAACATGGGTTCCCCTGCACCCGATGCACTTCCCGGTTGAAAGCACATCGTTGGCCACTTACGGTGCACATATACCACCAACACAAAGTCTCTAACGTTGGGCTTCGGTTCCTATTCGCCCTGGTTGTGGGTGTTTTTTTTATCTCACACCACAATATATCAATACTGGGGGATCGATAGACCTCTCTCGAACCGTAGAAGTGCATTGTCGTTGCAGCGCGCCTCCATTCGGTTGCAGCACCGACGGAAAAGGATGTAATTTGATATTTTCACTGCACCGAACATAATTCCACTTGGGGTTATGTCTCGTAACGGATTATTCGAGTCGGTTGAGCGTGAAAATATCCTTTCAATGACCGTATTAAGAATGTCCAACCTTGCTTGTTTCTTTGGAAAATGCAATAGAATTAGGAATACAATGCATTACTAAAAGGAATTCACCTGCAAAAGGTTTTATGGGGTGAAGAGTTCCATAAATCTCCTTCAGAGGGGTACACCGTAAAAAAAAAACAACTAAACTAGAAACAAAGAAAAAAGCTGAAAACATCCAACGAAGCACCTGAAACTTTATCATTCGAAGGAAAAAAAAAGGTGCGTTCATTTGGAGGCAAAAGAAAGATTTACGCACGCCATAAATTTCCCCGAAAAAGGTGCGTAATGGACAAGGGCCATTGTGAGTAAGAATGACAAGAACGAGCAAAATGCAAACGCCACCAAGTGGCAAACGGAGGAACAGGTTACCACAGAACACTGGAGGTGGAACATGTGATGAAGATTCGCCGAGCCAACGGGTTTTTCCCACCCCGAGATCCTCCCCTAACAAATAACATGGCCGCCACCGAGTGCCGCAGCACAATTCATCACTTTTTATCATACGACCACAGATACAAACGCACACACCCACATATGTGTGTGTATGTGTATTTGGACACGTGCACCGGTGGAATGGTGCCATAAAATTCATCATTTATGCATACTCCAAAACCCGACCGAGCTGTGGAGGCGCAACATTTCTGGCCTCATTTCCATAACCCTCCTCCCCAGGGTGGCGGGGGGTGGCGCGTTGGGGACGGAGATGGGCCATTTGCATACCCGGGACAACCCGAGCACGAAAGGGAAGAAGGATGCGGGAGCTCTGGCTACCGTAAACACATTCTCGTCGTGTCTGTTCTGTTTCCGCGCTAGGCTTCTTCTTTTCTACCATTTCCCAGGGTTTGTTATCAGTGTTGCTGCCTGAAACTACCGGCCGCAACTCCAAAGGACTTCTCCTCCCCCTCCTTCCTCCGTACTCCATCACACGGAAGCAGGGAAAAATGGACAAGAAGACGAAAGGGAGCAAGATAAGGCGAGCATCAAATCAAATGCCCGTACCGGTTGGCTTTAAATTGGGCCAACGTGAGTTGGGACAACCGGGCCGGAGGGGAGGGCAGAAGGAAAACGTCCGGGGGACAACGAGGACATCTGCATCCGTTTCAGCAGCCCGGAGGCCAGAGTCGCGTCGAAAGTGCATCTTAATTTTAAATTACAAAAATAAACAGTTTTCCTTCGCCCGCTTCCCGCGGGCCAGTGCGGGAAAAGTTCGGGCGAGGCTTTTTGGGAGATGCGCTTTGCATTTTCCACTAAGAAGCATATAATCCGGAGCAGTGTGTGTGTGTTTTTTTTTTGTTCGTTCCCAGTGCCAGAAGCTGATGGTTGCATATTCTTTACCATATTTCATGCTACTCTTTGGAGTAGCTTTTCCCCTTGCTCATGGAAGAGCTTTGCGAAAGGACTGATGAAACTATGCCAGGACACGACTTTTCCGTTTGGAAAAACGATGCAAAAATCCTACCCAAAGGGAAGGGCACGGCGGGCGACTCGGAAGAAATGATCCGATTCGCGCAGATGGCCCGGTGCCTCCTTTCGGTTTGGGCTGATCCTTCAATTTGCCTTCCCGGAAAAGGGGAAAAACGGTCCGGCAAAAGATTCACCAAACAGGGTCGGAAGGAAAGCTTGCGACAAAACAAAAAGAAAAAAAACCGGGACGAAACAAACAGTACAATCTGGCACTCGAAAGAACCGGAGCATCGGGTTTGCCAGTTTTTGGCATGATTAATTTGTGCAATTGTGTATTTCGGGTTATTTATTTTTCCCATTTTGCATCCTCTTGCGTACCACCAGCGTCGTGCGGGAAATCATATCCTTTTCTCAACCACACCGAGAGCCGAAGGACCCGTCACTTCCGGGGACCCGTCCAACGAACAGTTTTGCACCAAAAGCAGAGGAATCATTCTGCCAATTTTGGTCCACGCCCTGGTAACGAAATAAGTTTTTCCTGGCACTGGTATTTTTTTTCTCCCCTCCCGTTGGGTTAGTTCGGAGCCAAACTTTGCCCGCAGTTCATTTCCACTACCCAAAGTGCATTTTCTCCGAATGTCTGCCACGATCTCCAAGTCCAAGGGGTGCTTTTTTTATTGCTCCCAAAGCAGTTGAAGAATGGTTGGTGCAGACAAGTTTTCACGCCAGAATCTGGAATCTTGCCGATGGCGAACTGCAGCATGCTTTCGTCACTTTCGCAAGAAGCAAAAATGGGGGAAGGGAGGATGAGGGGGCGAGGAATGTTTGCGATCTTTCACGTTTCCGCACGGAGATGGGTTTAGGGCTTGACGATTGTCGTTCCGGTGCCGGTTTGTTCTGGCACCGGCGAAACTTTTCCAATCCATCCATCAATTCGTCACCATTGTTTGCTGACGAAAGGTTGATTTTTGTGTGTCTTTCCATTTTCCAGCTCGAATTCATTTCTTCCCTTTCTTCGTCCGTGCTATTCTCCAGCTCGAACGGACCATCTCTGATTGCAGTTTGTTCCTAAGTGAAATCTTCAAATGGGTTGCTAGAAAAATGCACCCCAAACGCTGCTGCTTGCTTGCTGAAAACGTTTTCTTTTGTTTTTCTCCGAAGAATCTAAGGCGGACCACGATGATTTCTCGCATCGACGATCACGATTTTGTTGTGAAGCTGGAGCACACCGGGGACGCAAAACAAAAAGGGACAGGAGGAAAATGCCGCCCGAAAGCGCATGGCAAAGAGCAAAACGCCGGCAGGTAGAACCGGAGCGCAAGAGAGAAAGAGAGAAAGAGAGCGCGTGAGAGTGTTTATGGTCGAATTTTGAGAAGGGGCCCCTAAAATAGATTCTTGGCTATTCAAAATTTCTATTTTTGAAAATTTCTGAACTCCCATCGCGCACACCGGACCCGGTTTCTGCCAGACCGTCGTCATCAGCGTCATCGGCGGTGGCGATGGCGGTGGCGTCCGTCCCAACCGGGCGGTGGTTGCTTCTGTTTGGGTTGGGGTTTTGGGTCCCGCGAGTGTGAATTTTCACGAGCGCGCTTCACACACCTACGGAACGCGCTTGGAAGAGCGATGGAAAATGGTTAGAAATAAATTTTCCCTCCCGAAGAGCTCGCACGAGGGTCGGAACTCCGGCAACGGCATGGCAGTTCACAGTTCAACGGATTTTTAATTGAATTAATTGACACATATCAAACGGCATTAATTATAGCGGTATGGGTAGTACCACACTACAAGGCCCTCCCATGCAATGGCACATGATTAAAACGGTAAACCGAACCGATGCCGTGCGGTCGCCCGCCACGTTCGTCGGCCAAAACAACACAAACATTCAATTTTATGCCACAATAAACGGTGGAACTAGAGCATGCCGAGGGAACGCTATGAAAGAAAGAGATACTTGCACACACTCACGCCTAAGGATGCCGGGGGAAAATATGCATTTTCATATCCTCCCACTTCTCTGCCAAGTCCCAATGCAACCTGTCATGAATGGACCGACCTCACACACATGCACGCTACACGCACAGACGCGAGAACAAATGCATGCAAAAGTGACATAGTTTAAGCTGTGGAATGTAAGCTGCATATTTTGTTAATCCCATCGAGTTATTCTTTATTAAAATTCAACGGGCTCGAAAAAATTCCACCGCACATACAACCGAGCAAAAGATTTTCATTTTAATTTATTTAAATGAAAAGCATTTCAAAGAGAAATCCAAACCATGGGCAGCTTCGTAACTGTTTGTGTTATATCGTCTGTAAAAAAAAGCTCAATAATACTGTCATAACACCTTTTATTGCTTTTGCTAACAACCTCAATCAATAATTTTACACAGGTTAACGCTATTCCGCTACTTTAGTGTGCAATAAAAGCGGCATTAATTTGCCATTTGCAGCTCATTGGACACTCGCTCGGGTCGGGCGCATTAGCGCCGGATGACAATTGAAACCGATCCAGTCAGCATAATCGAACCGCCATTGCACTTAATCCTTTCGGATCAATTGGACTACCATTTTTTTGACCGCATCGGCTTAGCTTGACGAAGCGGAATTTGGAAACAAAGAAAAAAAACCGCAACAATCCAGCCAGAAACAATCCGTGATGGTAATTTAATCCCTCCCCCGCAGGCCCACGTTTTGTGGAACGCCTCGAGCCGATTGGAAGAAAATTTTGAAAAAAAGTGCTGGAAGTATAGCAGGTTCTCAAACACCACGAGAGAAGCGTCGTGCCCTCGAGGCGATGGGTTGTGTATAATGTTTCGCTAATTTTATAGCATCCATAAATTTCCGATGGAACATTAATGAGCGCCCGCACTTCTCCGGTGTGTGTGTGCCTTCTACCCTAAATTGGCAAACGATCGATTATCGTACGGAAACCCATCTATTCAACCCGATCCACCCAACCCCATTGCTTCTCCAGCATATCGGGGATGGATGCCAAAAGCGGGACACGCTTAGGAGCATCTGCTTAAGTTGGGCGGAAACTCATTCGGCCAGAAAACGTTGTTACGAAAGCGCCTCATCCCGACCACCGGGATTCTCGGTAGGGTTCGGGAAAGCCAAGGGCGAGGGTGCATCGTGAGCTTGTTCACGGTGCATCGGATCATCGGGAAAAGGTGTGTGCACCGAGGAGGGAAAACGAGCTTTCGGGGGCATAAAACCATCCATCAAAATGGGTCAAATCGTTTAAAACCTTGAACGCTCGTTAAAGAGATAATAACAGTAAATTTGGCTAAAATATTGTCCACCTCGAAGACAGGAACGGCAAGCCTGTGTTCAAGATTACTTCACCTTATGGTAATGTGAGTACGAATCGATCCTTATATAAAGCAAACATTAAAGTTTCTAACACGATTGGCAAACGATTCGGTTCACTCAAGCCGTTTGTTTCACCCTTAAAACGAACGCGCACAAATTGTATCGCCATTGCTCAACGTTTCTTCAACCGGCAGCCGCTCGCGAAGGCGCACTTAGAAAAAGAAGTGTAAATATAAACAGATCACTTCGGTGAAATATTGTTGCTCCCAAACACGTTCAACCAGCGCGGCAGCAGGAATAGCGCACCCGCTTTCAGCCGAAACCACGTTCCCCCCAGGGAGATGGGGGAGGGGGAACGAAGGCAACACCCCTTACTCTTCGCCGGCAAAACTACCGAATTTCCCACAGCGCGTGGAAAAGGGAAAAGATAAAAATAAAGCACGCGGGTGCGCGCGCGAGAGTAAGCGCAAAAACCTTACCTATAATAATAAATACATGCAGGATGATGACGATACGCTAAATATGTCGGCTACTAAAAGGGATCCTGCCGCTGGCCAGCGCCACTCCTGCCCCCGGTTGCCGGTAGCGAATACGGTGGTAGATGCAGGGGGAAGAAAAAAAATGGCCACCCAACAAAAGCCGGTCGTTCCGGGTTATTTTTCCACCAAACACCGAGCCGGTTCGGAACGAACCTGATCCGGTTCTTCCCCTGCCTCGCTGGGTCGTCGCACGTCACGCTGCGTCGGGTATTAATAATAATTGAATAAATATAACCGAACTGTACTGCCACGGGTTTTTACTATATTTAGCCCCCCCGTGGGACGCTGTGGAAATTATTCTCCACGTTCCGAAGCACAGGGTCGAAAATCTATGAGCAAATATCGACACTTTTCGATTCCTTATCTCGTTTTCCGACACTCGTTTCGTCCCGTGCTCGATTCTAGTACACCATATTTTCCCGTAGAACGAATTTTTCCTTCCCAACGGGAGTACGCTTGATGCAGAAACAAACACTTATTAACGGAAAATCCAACCAGCGAGCGATTATGTAATGCGATGGTTTTGCTCTATTGTAACAGGATGTTTTAAGTTTGTTCGTCACTTGGGAAAGACTCGTTTGAGAGCTCAATTGGTTTTTTATCTACACCTAATAGATCTAACAAATGACAACTAAGGATTTTTAGAATAAAAGCACTGATGCCACGTGGTGTTTTAAAAATGTTTCTTGTGGAAAATTCAAACTGTTGCTGCCGGTCAAGTGGTTGATGCGGGCATAAACATTTCACAATGAATGTGGGAAAATTACCTAAAACTGTACGCAACTTCTGATTCACGATGGAAAACACACGAAAGCAGCGTCCGCCGTGTCCTTGGCTAGCGGTAGAGGCACGGCACACCTTGCGGTCGGGAAAATCTGCCGCACACACAAAAAAAAAAGGCAAACCGAACGAGCGACAGAAGAAAAACCCCGCGTACCCCGGTATGCGAACGGAACGGAACGGAAACCGAAACGTAAACGCGTAAACGAGAGAGAAAGACGGAGAAACGGAGAAAGGAAAACAAAAGGAAAAACCAGCCGGCGGGTCCGGTCGGGAAAAAAACGACAAAAAAATGACGCAGCGCGCAGCACCAACAACACCCTCGACGGTTACCGGGAAACTGAGCGCCTGTGGCCAAGTCCGGCGCGTTCAAACCGCGACCGACCGACCGGGAAAACGGCCGGCAAGTTGCGCCATCGAAACCCGTCGCATCGGACACGCACGCACACTCACGCACCGTGGGCCAGACTACTTGGATGGGTTTACGCTTACAGACGAGAGCGTTAAGGAAGTCGAGTGTTTCGTGGCGACAAAATTGAAATAATCGCTTTGGGGGGATGGAAAATGCTTTTTTAGAATTAGTGTGCGTGGTTTGAATGGAAATACGAAAGTGGAGGTGATTTTCTTTTGGATAGTATTGAGCATGTGTAGGAGAAAGTGGGGGAAGATGCACCGGTGGAGCAAAATACGCTGGTATTGTGAATTATGTTAATTAAGAATACATAAAGTAGTGGAATATGTTCTTTGACGTATTTCTTATATCATTTGTGAATTTTATTGCTTGTATCAAAACAGAACGGAGGATCGAACCGGAACAAATGAAATAGGAAAACATATATCATACTTAAAGGTGTTGAAATTATACATAGTAATAGAAAGCAAGCAGACATTCATCTACTATCTAAACATCTTTTTATACAAAAGAGAAGGATCCATCAGTCTTCCTTTCTTCCAAACATCCTCATCCAAAGAAGATATCTTATAGATGTCTTTAGATATCTTATACAGGAAAATATAATGAAAACCCTATACGACAAATAAGAATCAGAAACAAATAAGAATTTCAGTTGAAGTTGGATAATGAAGTTATTATATTTAACGGCAGGGATAACAGCGTTTAGGAATCATACTCACTGACAAAATGTTTGAATAGCGAAAAATGAACAATTATAAACAAGATGCACACTCTTTTAGCACAATCTTTTTTAATGAAATTTGTTTGTGACATTTATCAAACCGACGGTTTTCGAAGGCCAAGCAAAGACATAGCTTCCATAAGAACCTGTTTTTAATATTACTATGGTTCTTATGTTGAATTTCCAAAAAATCAAGGAAATTAAAGGAATGAATCAATTGAAATAAAAATAAACGTCAAATGTAAACTCGATACTAAATATTCCGAAACAAGTATCGACTAGTAAACTAACGATATAAATAAGGATATTTAAATACAAAAGAACAGCTGGAAAAAGACTAACACAATAACGTGTGAAACACAAGGGACAAATAACACAATTAAACTAGTCGCGCAAAACAGCACTCAAAGAATTCATTTTGTCACATTTCCTGCATTTTATTACGCTACCCTTGGCAAGTGGTTGCGGTGTAAATCCTTCCGTAATAATCCAATTTCCACTTCCCTCAAATCCAGCATTATCCTTCAGCTGTCTGGAAAACACACAGACCAGGCGGGCAGAACAAATACTCCCATCCGCATTTAGCACCATTTGCGCGGCCCAACGTAACACGCTTGGCAGTCCATTACCGGTAAACGACGTGGTGAAAAATAGATCATTTGTCAGAGCCTGCACCCCGCACACGCCCCTCGCGTTGTCGTCGCACTCGAGGTCTCCCCGACACGGCCCAGTGGCGGCTTATGATCGGGGCCCCACAAAAGTCCTGCCCGCTATGGAAATGGGAGCTTAATCGCGAGCCCGAAGGTTCCGCGCGATGGCGGGCGCTAATTAACGCCCGCAGGAACACCCCATGGAAACAGGAAGCCTCAATTAGAGACACAATGGAATGGAAGAGAGTCGAATGGGACCCCGCCCCGTGCGGTTAATGACCTGTGCATAGGCACACAACGGGGGGCATGATACACCACCACACAAACCCACCACCAAGTTGACGAGGCGTATCCTGGCTGACCTTTAATCCCACCTCGGTCCAGCCAAAAGGGCAGTCTGGAATGGAAGCCCTTCTTTGAAAACGGGCACGTGTAGAGCCCTCCTCCGGTCGGGTCGGGAAGTTTGTTCGTAAGTATGACGCCGATGGCAAGGGAAAGTTAGAAGCAAGTGTAGGTTACGGAAAAGAATCGAGCAAAGTAGAAACAAAAGTGGAGACGTGGAGAAGTTTCGAGGCAACAGCAAGAAAAGAGAAGTGTTGATGAGAAGCCATAGCAATACAGTGAGAACAAGCAATGTTGAAGTTTTCTTTTTTTTCAAAGCGAAACCTATCCACGGAAAGAATTGGGCTGCATTTACGTCGGAATTTGTTTATGCTGCTCCAGGTGCCATTTAAAAAGAAAAAACCTCCCCTAGGACTCATAACAACGGGCGAGAACAATTGCGTTTCCGAAAAGGGCCGGAAGGGAAAAGTTTATTGATCCCTTGCCCGATGACTCACGAGGCGCAAACAAGCTTCACTCGAAGCACTTCAGCCCACGGCGAAGGACCCTAACTAAACCGCGTAGGCAAACATGCGTATAACTACATCAAATAAATATTATTACTACCTGGGCAAAAACCTGGGGCGAGTGTGGGAGAGATTTTCCACCCACGATCGTAAATATGACCCTCGGTTTTGTGAACTAAAAGCTCCCCATTTTCCCATTTCGGTGCGTTCACGGGTGGCTCACGAGCGCATTCCGACACCTGATACACCGGTTTTCCCAGATCCTCATAGATGTTGTGGGTGGATAAGCCGGTGAGACTGATTGCGTATGTGTTTGTGGGTGTGTGGTGGGGTGTTGAGGGGGAAGGTTGGACCACCGGGGCGACATGTTTATATGCACACACTGCACTTTGCCGATCTGCGCCGACGGGAATCGAACGGCTGCAGTTTACTGCTTCACAAAAGGGCCCCAGTCGCAGCCATTTTATTACCACGACAGTGGACGACTTTTTGCTTCCCTCATCCCCCCTCACCCTTCTTTTAGCACTCCCAAGGTGGATCGTCAATTTTATGGATATGACCGACCGACCGAACCCGATGCGAAACCGGCGCACTTCCAATCCAACGATCCGAACGGCAAGCGACCATAAAGTGCAATTCCTCCGGCAGGTCGCTTTATGGAGTCTCATCTTGGCTTTCGGGTGGGGGCGAGAAACCCGGGCTGGGAATGCTGATATCCGAGTACTGGACCGAAACCCGTCCGGTGTAGGTTTTACTGACCACACGTGACTCGTTTAAGATTACGAAAGCGAATGAAACGTGCCCAGGGCGAAACGTGTGGAGCGAGGGCGAGTAAATACAAACAAGATGCTGTTTTCTTGTACTCGCATTTGTAAGTCGAGTGAAACATACCAACAGATCAGAGAAAGAAGACATTTATACTTTTTTAAAGGGCAACGTGATGTATTGTTGTACATGAAAATATGAAATGAAGGAACGATTAAAAAATCCTTTTCTAAGGTCAAAAGGAAAAAATAAATTTTCTTATACCATTTCTGACTGTGTTGTACAAAATCGAAAATCGACGTAGATAGTGAAGATTGTGGTAACAAACTTTTAAAATTATTTAACATCTAAAAAAACATGTTTTATTAATTTCGTAATTTCCTCTTTTTACATAAAGTATAGAAACTTTACGTTTGGTAATATGATGCTAGACAGCATTACTTAAGGCAGATCACGATCAAGATCCAATCAAATACTAGTATAAGGTTTAGGATATAGATTGAAGTAAATAACTATTTTTTTTTCTTTTGCTCGTCATGTGGGTTTTTAAACTAACCAATTTTCCCACTGAACTTCATCAATACGCCGTCAGGCTGCATACCATTTCCAACTGACTAGCTCAAATGTTATTACAAATAACGAGGAAAGATGTGATCGAACCCGTTAAAAAAAACTGTCTACAAATGTATTATGTACCATACTGAATTACAACCAAACATACGGTTTCTACTACTACTACTACTAGACAGCATTTATTCTCAATCCCCAAAATAATTTACTGCTTATAGTGTAAAGCCTTTTAGTTTAGAAGAGATGACTATTTTCATTTATATTGAATAGGTTTTAAAAACTAGTTTACTACATAAGTCTATAATTTTTAACGAGAAACTTAAAAAACGATAAAACGAGAAACTTTTCTCAAAACGAACACGGTAAACATCTTTTAGCAAGTTTTCAGTTTTAGGTGCGCACTATAAATTAGTTCAAATTACATTTGATAACACACAATCAACATTTTAGCGGACTATGGAGCCCGCTGGCATTAATATTAAATAACATAAATATATAAAATAGAATTTAGGTAACTTTCATTCACAGAGAAACATAAGGGAAAATTGCCCCGAAAAGGGTAATGACAATGTGGCTAAATAATGTCCCATGTATTCCGCATTCCTCGTAACTGCAGCTGTCCGGGAGGGCCATTAGGGACACATAACCTTGTCCATCAGCGGCATTCAGCTTCCTTTTTGCCAGCGGAGCGGACATTTGCAGTAAAAAACATGCTGTCCAAAACACGGACGACAAATAGGCACAACACCAAATGTGTGCAGGCACAGACAACCGTGTAGTCCGGGGCCCAGTAAATCCGGACCACGTCCGAGCCGGCCCCAGCAGCCCAATCGAAAACGATTTCCGCCACCCTTTCCGTGGGAATTCGGGATTGCTTTTGTCATCGGCAATGTCCGAAAACCCGAACGTCACTTCCAGTGGACGTGGAGTCTGGTGCATTTTTGGGCGCATGCCACACGGGTTTTCCCCAAATGTGACCCAGGTGGTGCGCAAGGGCTGGCGAGACGTGTCGGAAACCGCTGCCAAGACCCGCTACTAAGAATAGAGCTTTACGAGCCTCAAGAAAATGCTCTGGGTTCCCCCCAGAGGGATAGGCTCCCTAAAAGGGAGTGTTTCCTCGATTAAACTGCACCGAAGCGCAACTCGACACTGGCCCAAGTGCCAAGGAATGCGATTGCACTACAAGCCAAGCCTGTATTTTCGCTGCTAACGAGCATCCTCCGGCTTTCGTCGGAAAGCATACACACACACATGGATCACGCGCGCGGAGCCCAGCCTCCGGGACATCGATTGCATGGACACACAACGAAGGGGTTGAAGGGAAAAAAAATCGAGTTCGTTCCAGAAGCTCCAGAAACCCGGCCACGCCTATATCGGCTGCGAGCTGAAGAACGAAAAGAAAAACGTGCAACAACCACCCGGCCCGACCCCGTACATTCCGAGACCACCCTGCGGCGCCCAGATAGGGCCAGAAAAGTTGTGCAATTTACCCTGGCAAACTTTCAACTCCGCTCCGCACGGGTTGCCATTTTCCCAGCGTTCGTCCGCATCGGTCACGTGGGTGCTCGTTTTCTTTTGCCCAACCCTTTTGGCTTGGTGATGATGACGGTGTGTGGGTGGTGTGAAAAAGTTTTCCCCTTGCCCAGCACGAACGCGAGTAGCTTTTCTCGCCATTTCCCTACAAGCGAAGCTCGTTGTGTGTGCAGTCGATTCACTTTCCCCCGTTGTTACCCGGTTTATATCGCCATCCCGACACATCGTTGCCATTTTCCTTGATTTTCCTACGATGCGAGTTACAAATACCGAAATTGTGTACCTTCTAGCTCCAAAAAATGAAGAAGTTGAGAATATGTGCTCCCGCACCAGAGGCAATATGCACTCGCATGAAAATCATGTGCACAAAAGGGTACCCGGAAGGAACTATGGAAAGAAGAACATTTGAGGAAAACTCAACCTAAACCCAACCACGAGCATCAGCAGGTGGTAGTAAAAATTACCACACCACATTGTCCAAAAACACTGGCACACTTTTTCAGTACCGTTAAGCGGCAACACCACGCGAACAAATGCTGCCGCAACAACTACAATTTATCTATCGTAGGAAAGTTTTCATATTTTCGAAAACACTCCGAACGGAGGTGTGCCGCCGGGAAAGCTGCAGCCGGAAAACTACCAGCTCTAATTCAGGGCAAATAAAATTGTTTAGAAACATGTTACGAACGTGGTGGACGAGAAGATAAAGAAGTCATTAAATTATAACCTCGTTTCAAACACGGTTTCCCAGGAGGGGAAAACAATATTGGGCGAAGTTTCGAAATTTGTATTTTAGCACAAATTCCTTTAACTCATGTTAGTCAACTCAATCAACGCAACAATACTTACAGCATCAACAGAGCTTCCAAAAACGCCAGAGATCTGGAAAAAGAAATAAGAAAACGGGGTTAGTAATAATTATTATCCAGTTGAGTTTGTTTGAAGCTTTTCTTCGGAAGTTTTATTTTAATATTTTCAACCGATTCTCAAAGCAAATAAAATTTGAAATCGAATTTCTCGAATACCTCCACGTCAACCCACGCATATCAAGGGAGCGTAATTGAAAACGGATAATAATGTACAATTTCCTTGCAAAACCCGGGCACACAAGGATGCCTTTGAAATGGTGCCATCGCTGCAGCCCGAGGGTTTCCACCGCACGGAAACCCGAACGGGGAAATCTTCAACATGTCAATATTTGCGTCAATTTGGGCTCCTCACGTCGCATCAACCCAAATAGCCGCCAAAATCACAATAAAATACGATCCTTCCGACCTTTTCCGGGACGGGAAAAAAAATTGAAATCCTATCTACCTAACCGAACACGCACATACACACACCTGGAAAGCAACTCCTTTCGACAGGCAAGAAAGGATGGTGGCCTTCTTTTTTATTTGGTTCAATTGAGCCACGCGAGGTAAGGAAATTGATAGAATCCAATAATATGTAAATAATATGGAATCCTTCGGATCGATTGAAGCGTGAAGCGATCGACTGGTAGGAAAATGGGTCCCGTTGGCGAAGAACGGATGATTAAAGTGTCCCCGATCGAGATTATAATGGATGAAAAAGGCCTGCGTTGAAGGAATGGATGAAATCTTGGAAGATTTTGGTTTGCAATTCATGTTTACTACTCTTTCCAAAGTGTATAAGAAAATGCTGATTATTTTTACTGAATTTCCAACCTTGAGAAAATATTTATCGGATTAAAAATCTATCACGCTTGAAAAACCCTAATGCAAAAATAATTGGATAATAAATTAGGGTGGATCCATCTATGACACAGTGCATATAACATTTTTAATGGTTTATATTTTTCACTTTCTTGACGTAGACCAGAGTTCACAAATTCCGCCAGTTCAAAGTGGGTGCTTTTGTTAAGAAAATAATGCCCAACCATCGGCATGAAATAAGCCAATAAGAGAACCGTTTCCATAACGAAACGGTAGAGCTGTCAACCGATGCCACTCTCGACGTGAGCGTTGGTGGTAACCGTTGAGAGGATTAGTCTACTGATTGGTTCCCAGCCAAACCTCCCTCGAAGTCACGGTGTGATGCCACATCTGTTTCCAGCCACGGGCCACGGGGTCCGGGTTTGCCTTTTTGTGTGCCGACGATAGACTGATTTTCAGAAAATTTCACCAGCCGACCACCGAAGATCCGGACCCAGACAAATTGAAGAGGACAGAAGAAATGCGAGGGTTTAAACTGACGAGTGAGGGGGGGGGGGGGGGGGGGCGTGGGAGTGGTAGACAAAAGTTCCATCTGACCGTGCCTCGGGATATTTATAATTGAGTTTGGTTTTCAGCCCGTTATTGATACATCGAACGGGAACGAGAAAACGGAGCACCGGATCCGTTCGAAGCTGCTCTTTCGGTCGTTTCCGTCGGAGAGGAAGATGCAGGAGGGTGCAGGTGCTGCAAGAGGCTAGTGAGAGTTCGGTTAAGGCCTCTAGAGGACGTGTTTCAAAACTAAACGACATTTTCACAGCCAGGCAGAGGAAAAGCGGATACACGGCGGGACAGAGTTTAAACCACCTGAGGGACAAATGGTGTACACGTACGTGAAAAAGTGGACAACACCAAGCCGTCCTGCAAGCGTCCTCCGATCGGATTTCCTCATCCTCATTCGATCCACACCTTTCCCCTTTCCGAAAGGGGGTTTTGTTTTCGTGTGTGCAGCGACAAAAGGTGGACCGTTATTGAATTTCGCTGCAATAATTCAACATCCAATGATAGGAAATTAGATTGCATTTCCTGCTTTCGGTGGCTTTCGATGCTGCAGAATGCTGCGCTCCAGAACGATGGACCTCCGCCCGGTCGGAGGTAGTTCAACTGTGACAATGGCCACTACCGATCACAATACCGTCCGTAACTTCAAAGAGACTTTGCTGGCTCACAACGGAAAGGTGCAATGAATCGAACAGACTGCCATGAGACACACACACACGCACAATGGATTATTATTTCTTTCGGCTTGTTGAATGTTGGAATTTGGTCAATCCGGAGAAATTCTACAGAGGAGCTAACCGTAGGCGTATGGATGAAAATATTGAGACCATAAATTGTCCCTTGTCACGATATCCAGCGGAATGCTTACTAGCCGGAAAATCCATTTTAATTCAATGGATTAAAAAAATTCAATATTAAAAGAGGTTCTCAACGAACAGAAAAAGATCAAAAATTTGAAATGTTTTATATCCACAGAAAGAATTGACAGAATTTCAATTATATTTTTATGCAAGAAGGACTTTATCTGAAAAGGTTTCCCTAAATTCCCACGATCAATCACATTTTTGGAATTTTTCAATGAAAATATTACTCAAGCACATCACGTAACATTTTACTACATTTTTCAATCGGAAAACAGCTTTCTCCTACAGCTCATTATAACAAATGCATAAAGCAAACATGAGCCGAACATGCGCCGAATGAAGAATGAGAAAACCGGAAGCGAAATAATCATGATTTTGCTGAATGCAATTTTCATACCAACTTCGATCGAACTGGATAGAAATTCATCGGTGAGGGGAGAGTGGGTGGTAGGGAGAAAATTTTATTGCATCTTCCTCCCCCCCCTCCCCTCTCCCCCGCATCACCCGGTCCCGGATGGTCTAAGCTAAGTATGTGGGTCACGTTCGGCTTTCCGCCACCAGTTGCCGGAAGCGGGAAGCGCGAAAGGTAAAAACATAACTTTTTTTCCCGATCTCCCAATCTCGAATGATGGACCACATGGAAAAGTCATTATCTGCTCATGGCACTCCTCTTCATCGGCAACGCCGGAAGTGTGGGAATATTTTTTCGCAAAAGACTCCACTTGCAGCTGGTTGCGGAGCAATTTTCATAATGATGTTACCGATGCCCGATGCATCCGATGCGGCATGGTGTTGATGATGACGTTGCTGGTGATGCCGATGGAGGCGCCTGGTGGCTGAGGGCCGCAGCATCAGGACTAGGCTAAGGTGACCCTTCGATACGGATGGTCAGCCGTGATGATGGCGTTGAAAGGGTGTGGCTTTTTTCTCCCACGAGAGGACGATGAGCCGACACGCTGATGTTTTCCCTGAAAGCTCATCAATATTTCCACCCATTTCCGGGTGGCTTCGTCCACTGTATCCATTGCTATTCGGTCGGTGGACAAACCGGGCACACACGGTCCCGGCCCGCAACTGGTTGGAACGGGTGCCAACCGGAGGGATAGGCTCGGATTTAAAAGTGCTCAATTATTTAGACTTTCATTATCGATCAGTTTTTTGGAAGCGAGCCACCGGAAAACATGATGCTTTTCCACATTTCTGTCACCCAACCCCATGGGAACGAGTTGGGAGTTGGGTTTCGGGCGGAGGTCCGGAGGACGACGCCGACACGGGACAAGTGGTATTTAATCAGGTTTGGCCATTCGCCAAACGGAGTCGCTTCGGAAAAGCTGCCGATGCCGATCTGTGGAATCGAATGGAAAATCCACCCCGAGAACCGGAAACCCCCGGTTGGTCGATAGAACTTTACCACCGTTGGCAGAGTTTTCCTCCCGTAACCATATTCCGTACCATTGTTGGAAATCTAAAGGGATTGAGGCAAAGGTGGGGGGGAGGGGGGATGTGGATTTCCAGTGCAGACCGGTCGAGATTCTCGGTCGGTGTTCAATGGTTTTTAATTTGAAAACTAATTGAATTTTTCGCCAATGTCTTAAAATGGGATCAGTGCCTTTTTAAATCCACATAAAAAGATACATGAATGTGGAGAACTGTAAAAAGAGGGACGACAATAAAAAAACGAACGCTTGACATCGGGATTTCCTCATTAAATTGAAGGATTTTCAGCTATTTTGCTTTTATTTCGCTGCTCGAAAAAAATCGGGAGAAAAAATAAGTCGATAAGTTTAATTTCCTTTGAAATTAAAAAATTAAATCCTTTGAATCATTAACGTCCTTTTATATTATTTTTTGATAGCTTTTTTCCTGACGAAATTTTTCCACTGGAATCATGAACAAAAAGTGTAGTAGAAAACATCAAAAATAAAAGTTTTAAATTGCACCTAAACGATTGGTGAAAATGTGGAAAAAAACCCCAATCGGAAAAACATGAAGCCCGAAATCATATTCTTTACCCTTCAATTGATAGAAATTAAAATTCGATACCAACATCGGCTGAGGGCCCCCAAAAATAACCGCAGCAATTATTTTCCTATTAACAGTAGCGCAAAATTTATGACCTCCGCTCGCAGCACAATAGAACGAAACCCGACCGGAGCCACCGGAGATAATCCTGGCACGAACGCCGAAAACATTTGTGTTTTATTTGTGCGAGCTTAATAATTGCTGACCATTTGTCGAAACCAATAAAGCATAACCAAATTCCAGCTAAACCGTGAAGAACTGGCTCCAACTGCTGGGTGGTTTGGGGCATCGATGATCCCGACCTCGTTTAGCTCGGTCGATGATCGAAACAGGAGCACGGGATTGCAAATTCAGCAAGCTTCGAAATGGCAACGGCTGCAGAACGTCGGTCTCACTTAACTCGACCTCGGGTTAAGCTGGCTCACAGTGGTTGCGACCGGTGAGCAGTTTTCCGGAATCGAATTACGAAAGTACCGTTCCCGGTAGGCGGATTGTTCTGTTCGGGGTGGTTTCAGGCTTTGTAATGCTATTTTGAGTGCTTGGGTGGGTGCATGAATGTTCGTATGGTCAATTTCGAACGGTTTTGTATTTCAATCGAAACTCCTTGATTCGCTTTATTTGAATGTGGTAAATATATTTGATGCGCCGTGGTTGAGCGCAGAATAACTCACCATTATCCATCCGGAGTCATTCTAAGCAAAATAAATTTAAAAACATTTAAAAGTTTGATTCGAAAGAGTGGAAATCCTCAACTATGTACTGATACTGACCACACTACTTCGCAACATAACACCGCAAATGGTCGATGACGGTCAGTTTTTCTGCTTTCCCTCCCTTCACACGAACACGAAGCGGCGGGACACATTCTGCTAGTGGCTTAATGTCGGAGGGTTAGGTGCGAAATAATGCACCAGGCGTACTGTGCTGTCTGCGTGTGACGGTTAAGTGTGAAGATAACGAAACAACATTTCGCCACGTCAAACGCCCAGAAATGATATTCATCCTCGGCGCTGTCCAAGCGATGGAGAATGCAGTGGATTTCAAGTTCCCGGTTAGCATTGCATTTTCGTGCAAGAGTATGAAAAGTTTTCCTCTTTTTTGAAATAACCATCATTGGTTGATGGTAGTCACAAATAATGGATAAAAGCTTCAAAAGAATTGAACTCAAGAAGAAATATATTTTTAAAAAATAATAATAAATAATAATAAATGAACTAGTTTAAATTATAAAACCTAAGAAAAGAAATATACTTAAACCACACTAAAAATATGCCTTTTTTATGAGTAGAGAATGCGTCAGATCAAAGCGACGAACTTGAAACGATTTGCGAAATAGATTTATCAGGCACCCATCGGTATCGCATCGGATCGGAGGCCAATCATGCCTCAATGCCATTAGTACAAAATGTGCATACTTCAACAATCCCATCCTTCCAAATGCAACATTTTACCACACGAGAACTTCAGCGCCACCTCCGGCCCACTCGACAGCCCACTTGTTGTAGCCTTGGTGTCTGCTGCCGAAAGCTTTAAAAGCCCTTCAACTGCAAGTTTCTATCGCTTTACCCGACCGCTGTTCCATTACGGAGCAGGAAGGCAACCTTAAGAGGACAAAAAAAAGCCATCTGCACACGAGAGAGTGCAGTATGGTGCAGTACGACGACAAAACTGTATGGATGAACGCATGCAGGATGTCACTTTACGTTGTTTTTTTTTACGCTGTCTTTTTTTCTTACAGTGATACATCCGCGTGCAGGAACTGTCGACGGAAGCGCAACGTCGGATTGCAGGGAGGTGTTATTTTTTCGTTGGTTTTCTTTTTTTTGTTGTTGTTATATGCTTTGCTGCAATGTATCCCATCACTTTGGGATGGGAGCACTTGTTTCCTAATGCAGCATATGTCAAATACAGTTACAGCGGTATCGCGTCGCGTAGAGTAAAAGGCATAGCGAGCTCTATTTCAAACGAGAGGACACTTGGTACAATTTTCCGCTCTTGATGCAAGGACTAGAATAATCGTCTTTGAGTTGCAGCATTGAAGTGCCATTAAAAAAGGTTTAGGATAATTGTAGTTTGCAGAATGGTCCTGCCATCGCTCCACACGAAGACTAGTTCATCTGATTTCCGATATCAAAAACAAATTTCCACCTGGGTTGGCTGACCTATTTACCTGCTGAAGCAGGAAAGCAAAACCAGGGAAACATAAAACCATAAAACCATTCATCGCGCCATGAAAATGCATCGTACTCCAGCGGGAAATGACGTCAAGGTAGGTCCATGGATCTTTTATTGTTCGACTTCCCCTTAGCCGTGGGAAAACTAATATACGTCGTCAATGTCGAGAGGGAGTCGTTCTTGGGAGTGCGCGGGCGTCAATCGGCCGTGGTGCACGTGCCTTTTCCACGTCCATTAATTCCCATCAATCGGAAAAGGCTCACAATCAAGCCTCTTGGAAGCCATTTTAACCTCGTTTTTCCAAACCGCCCTCGGGCGGCGGGCGGGAGGTCAACGTTGGCTCGCTGTGGTTCCTGCTGGCCCGTCGGGTGTACGTCAAACTGTGTCGACAACTAATTAAATCCCGTTGCCGTTGATTGCAGCTCTTCAACACATTTTCTAAAGCCAAACACACGCACCGTGGGAAGGAGGGGGAGAGCGAGAGAGAGAGAGAGCAATTAGAGATTCGATTTCCGAACATTTGCCTCCACTAACGCAATTTAGTTAAGGGCTTTCGTGCAAACGTTCCGTTCAGTTCTAGTGCCATTTTCCCTACCGCACACACAATACGACGATCGATGCTGGAAACCGAAAACCACCCATTGCACAGTGGGACTCTCGTTAGTGTTATTGTGCAATTCATTACGAGAAGAGAGCTTCGATAGCTGTGCGAGGGATTGGCAAGGAATATCAAGGCCTGGAGGACAATGAAGAAATTTGTTTGGTGACATAATCGATGGGTGGAAAATATCTCTCGAAACGATCTCGAGCAAGTACCTTAGAACCCAGAATGGTATATAAATACAACCATGATCGGGTTTCACGGCGAACACGAGTGATTTAAAACACATTTACACTACGAAACAACAATGCTATTTCTTCGTGAATTTTAACGAGGAATGAGAAAAAATCAAACACTCTAACCATGATACTTTTATGATAGCAGAGTTTTCTTCATTGGTGTTTGCTACCCCTATTGACCGCTTTCAAGAATATTCTCAAGTAATGTTGATCCTTGCGAATGGCCAAACAAAAGCTTTTCTTTCGAGCGGTGTTTTACTATCTCTTCGGCCAACTTTGTCAAAGTCGATCTGAAGAGCATTTTTATCTTAGGGGAAAAACCAGCTCCAGCAAAAAAGTGCCAACGTGAAGAGCACAAAAGGAGAAGAAGTCATTAGGTTGACAAAAACAAAACAAAAGTGGCGTGGGAAAACACCGGAGAGGGTACCACCAGGAGAACGAAAAGAGACGGCCACTTCCTCGGTCCATTTCTGCTGGAAGGGTTTACGGATATCCCTTTCGGAGGAAACTGGATACTCGCGCCCGGAGATGGAGTAACGGATAAGATCCCAAGTGTAGCCCCGCAGTGGCCTTCTCGGCTGGTGTAAAAAATCTATCTCCGTTCGGTTCTGAAGCCGGGGGTGGGTAAAAAAAAACAACCCGGAAGCGCAGTGAAACAAAAAGCCCCACAAGGAAAAGCTTGTGAGTAGGGAGGTTAGGGTCGTTCCACACTCACAGATAAACGGCTGTAATCGATTCTTATCGTGTTTCCTCGAACACAAACATGCAGAGAGGTATGAATGAAAAGAAACACGTTATGATGCATGGGAAATTCTGCTGACAGCCCGAGAAACAAACAAATTGGTACTAATGCCTGCCATACTTGGTCTGCTCGAAGAATGTACCTTTAAGTATCTTTAAATTCCAACAATTCCATTTAACTGTAATCAAATTCTATCAAAGTGAAGATTCGAGCAAAATATATACTTCATGATCAAATAAAAACTCACAATGTATCTTCAATATGCTCCAATGAACTGAATAATATGTTTCTACTACCTCCAAACACAGGAAATTTTAACCATACTCAAGCATAATAAATAGATCTAGAAGAAAAAGGAACAAAAATACATCAGAAAACAAACTGCTGTGTCTTTATTCCTGTCCTTGCCGGATGAACTATTTATTCTTTTTGGATAACAAAAGAGCCATTCATTCTTGCTCCGATAGGTGATTTTATGTTACTTTCTTCGTTTGTACTAAGCACCTTCTTACTACATCTAATACTTTAGTTTGTTTTGGGAACCCGGTGATCACAATGAAAAATGCATTGGCTAGGTATTTTAAACAACCTTACTTACTTATGTGGCGCTACAACCGCTGCGCGGTCTTAACCTGACGAAACGCATTACTAAAATTAAATTAAAGAAACACATTACCAAAATTAACTTAATAAATACTCCGTGAAACACAAGCGGTAAATATTGATATATCAAAGCTGATTGAAATATTCATCATCAAACAAGCAATCCCGCGAAGAAGCAAGGTAGAAGGTGACCTTAGCCAGCGGAAAAGGGAAAGCAGAAACGCCCACGGGTCGAACGCGAATATCAAATAATTCGAACGCTTCGAAACCATTTTCACTCGAGGCTTTTGATACCTATTTTCATGATTTCACTCCGCTCCCAGCTTCAGCTTCTGCTCCCGGCTGCCGAAAAGCTTTTTCCGTGCGTTGGCGAGAACAAATGCTTTTCATTTGCGTCGTCTTTTTCCTCCCACCACCCTCACATTCGCCCACGTATGACGTGAAGCGTGGGGGTGTACTGTGAGTGGTGGGGGAGTAAAAAAATCACCCAGATAAAGTAAATGGAATCTCTTGATTTTTTTTTTCTCCCCTTAGGATGTTTCACGTTTTTTGCGAATGATTTTCCGTTTTCGTGGCAACGGGGAGGGGAATATTGGAAACCCTACGGTTTCCACACAATATACAGCGTGTGTCAGCGCTACAGCTCGCACTCGGATGGTACGTGGTAACGAGAGTATATGGAGAACAATTTGCCACATCTCATTTTCCCGATTTTCCCGAGGATCTGTTCAATATTCTGCCAAGCTGGACCGTTTCTCCGGTCGTGATGTATTAAAATGTCTTCATGTGAAGTTTCTACACCGTATTGGTAGATACGGTCTGTGTATTTGTGTGAGTGTTTGTGCACCGTTCGACGGCTAGACAAAACACCATTCAACCATCAACCAGCGACACACACCCGACACCGGAGATCTCTACGGGGCCACCTTGGCCGCATCTTAGCCGGAGCAAGCAGCCCCGGGTTCGCCGCAGCGGAGGCGTCAAGAAAATCCATAAAAAATTTACAACTGGAACCTGAAGTAATAGCCTACGAAGCGAAACAACTGCAGGGAAAACGGAAAAAAGGCCAGTGCCAGCGAAAGCATAAAATTACCATCCAGACGGAAGCTCGAGTGAACTAAAGCCAGCCATCAGAGGCAGAGATTTATAGCGTTTGCTTTTGCCCAAAACCGAGAAGATAAGGTAAGGGGTTGGTGGAGTATGGGAGGGGGAGTGAAGAAATGCCCACCGATCCGAAAGGCGATAGAGATTGTAAGCAAAGCCGAAAGGCCATATCCCCAAGGACCTGCTGTGCTGTGCCCACAAATTGCACAATGTTTTAACGCGGCTCATCTTCCATCTTATTCCCCCCTCCCCACCCCCTCCCTTGTGCGGAGGCGAAAAGAAACATTTCACTTAAGGGCATAAAATTTTGCAACCTCAATAAGATACTTGAGGTTAGGGGTTCGCCCGACGAAGCATGACGGATATTTACAGCTTCGATTAGGCGTTGCTGATAAGACTCCCGGAACGAAACAAAGCGTCGCTCAGTCGTCACAAATGGGCTCGAGTTTGTGTTTTTTTGGTGTTTCCCAACCATGCCTAAATTATCTTTTGCGGTAGAACGCGTCCAACCATTCACAGCATCGTCCATGCGTTTCAAGTTCAGTTTGAGGGGCCATTTGAATTTTCCTTTACGATGCACTCAATTATCATCAACAAATTCGCAAATCAAACCATCGAATGGATTGAAAATTTGTTGAAATAAGTGAAACTGTTGGTTGTTCAGTTTAATGTTTGTTTTTAACCTCGAAAGTATGCCACGCCCCGCATCTTCGTTCAAAGTGGAATGACACAAATATACAAAAACTGTAATCGAGCATCTTTAAGCTTCTCTGAGGCGATGCACTCCTCTAAATTCAATCACTAGATTTAATCAAGATATGAACACGAAGTCCTCCCTAGGCTTTCTTTCCGTTCTATTGTGCGGGCGCCAACACCCGGCAGTGATTCAATTATGCTTTCAAATCTCCCAAATTCAACCGAAATTGAATTTAGTACAATTTGTTCCCATCACCTAGACGTTTTTCGTTGTGATGTACAAAAAAAAAACGTTAAGAAAAGATTTTCTACCGTGTTCAAATGTGTTAAAAAAACAAACAAACCGGAACAATGTGGAGCAAAAAAGTTTGAATCAACCGTACGAACGAACTAAGACATTTCCGTTTCGCCTTCTCGGAAGGCTGCTTCTTCGGTTGCGCGGGAGGAAAAAAATCCTTTTGCTAGGATTAATTTAAATTTATTCATCATTAGCACAAGCCCAAAGCCCCGGAACAGAACCGCGGCGAGGGTCTATACGGCCGTTCATTTGACGTGGATGTTTCTGGCCGCACCGTAAGCAACCGCCAGGAAAATTACGCCTAATCTTACGGCTCAAGCAAAGGAACGGTGCAATAGCAAACAAACCGAAGGAAAACGCCCAACGGCAATTGGAGGGCAAACGAGGCAGCCGAAAAATGGAAGCGTTTGCTTCTGGAAAATAAAGTTCAAGTTTGCTTGAAGGAACGACAATCAAATGCTATTGTTTATTGTTGAATACGTAACAAATAAAATAGCTTGCTTTTTTAAGTAATTAAGTTGCAGTTTTAGAGAGTTTGACTTTGTTTTTAATTTTCTATGTTTTTTAATTCAATAAAACCTATTTCGGCAACCTATCAAATGGAGACGCATGGTATTTTACGATTATCGAAATACATCGACATGTTACAGCATATTTAAGTACCCCAACAAATTACGAAACTGCACAACAAAACAAAACAATAAACTATGCCGCTTTCTCACGCTACTGAAATCGACTTCCTTATCCGTAGATCAATGTAGCAACGCCGTAGTACGGTCAATTAAGCATTCCGCCCCCGGGCCACAAAATCAACGTGGGCGAAGCGAGCGCAATCTCGGACGCTTGCCGTACGTTCGAAATGTCAAAATCACAACCAATTCGGATGAAGAATTGAGCCCCGGCCCAGGGCTCGCTTGAGCGGCCGGTGCCGTCAAAGATTTTCCTTCCGGTATTGGAAAATGGGAGAGAATTGGGAAACGATGATGGTGAAAGGAAGAAAACAATATTCACCACCGTGCGGAAAGGGAACCGCCCTAAAGTGGAAGCACGTGGGTGGATTGAATTATTATTCTCATTGATTTTCCTCTTCTACTAAGAACCTGAATTGCTTTGGAATGTAAGCAGCATTAAACCGTTTACGGTAAGAAATATCCGCAGTACCGCCGTTCCCAACGAAGATAAAATAAAATCAATATAATATTGGACACACCTTGGCGCAAAATCATATATTTCTCTTACCAAAAAATACCATAGACAATAACAAGTTCGTTGATGGAGAGAAAAATGTAGTCAAAAGCAAAACATCCTAATTCCTAGATAAAATAAAATAAATGATTAAAAAAACTATGAAATAGATCGTAGGAAATTGTGTTGCTCACCTGGTTTTCGATACAGTCAAATGAGACACTTGTACTCATAAAACGTCACTTATTCGCAAACGATTAACGCAAATCGGCGCTGAAGGTCTTGTACGGACTTTTGAAACACCCTTTTTGTTCACAAACCACACCAACGAGCACGTACACCACGAGGACGAGGAAACTCAACCCTTTAAAACACCTACGATGTTGGTATTTGTTTTTGTGTTTCGAAGAAGAAAAGAAACGAAAACTATCTTAACTATGTGGAATGGAATCTGTTATCAGCGGACGATCGGTGGACCCACCCAGTTCCCTTGATGAATGAGTTAACTCTGATACACAAGAATACAAACACACACATACACACACACACGCATACAAAACGTCAGCTGCATTTGTCTTTGAAGAAATGCAATGCTTAAGGCAATGTTGTTTCAGTATACATAAGTTTTTTTCATTCAGTAATTTTCCGTGTGCTGATAGGTTTTTGTGAGGAAAATGGCTGTTGCTACTAATCGGTCTGTCTGAGGCCCAAACCCAACACAGACGCCGGCGGAATGTTTGAGGGCGAGGCCGATGAATGGAAATCGTGGCGTAAAAGAAAAGCGTTGTGCAATCCGCCAGCTTCCGATTGTGTCTGACCTAAAATGTTAAGCTCAATTCACGCACTCTCGTGCACCAACACGCACATACACACTCGGGATTGATGATAAAAACAAGCAATGGTATGAAACATTTGTTGTATGAAAAAAAAGATCTCCCAAACAGGACGGAATTGAAAAACGAATGTTTCCCCAAAAAAAAAGGATAATACGAAGCCAAAGAAAAACACACGACGCGCCTTTTTTGATAGATTTTGATTGACAAGAGATATATCGTTCAGTCTCGGTGTATGTGTGTGTGTATGTGCCGGAGCTTCTGAGGGAAGATATTACGCAGAGTCCTTGCGTGAGATGGACGAAACTAAAACGCTTTCCTTCAGTCTGATAATATGGTGGCCACTTGCAAGGAAGGATGCACGTACGACTGCTGCTGCACTGCAGGACACAAACACACAAACTCACGGTAGAACGCACGCGAACCGTTTTTTTTTTTCTATCCCCGACCACAGGGCGATCAGAGTGGAAAACCTGTCCACGGTGTGGGTGGTGCGCTGCGAATTGGCTCAAAACGTCGGCGGATTCGGTTGCTTCCTGGTGATGGTTGGCCGGTTTAAAAGGATGATGGTGTCAAACGACGACAACGGCGACGGCGACGATGGCGACGACGACGACGGCGGCGGCGACGGCGGCGGTGGTGGCGGTACAGAGACAGAGAGATAAAAACGGACACAACTTGATTCGATTGAGTGCGGCAACTAAATGACGACGGTGCCGATCGGAACCAGCGCCGGAGCCTGTGCTCGAGGTCGCCCTTTTCTTCTTGGGGCTCTCAAAGGAAAGGTATCGGGGAGGGGGTGGGGGGGAGGGGGGGGGTGAAACGGGTGGTTTTATGCAAGGAAGCCCCCGGGAGGCTCCCGTTTTTCGGTAGCGAGCATGATGCGCCCTCGATCTTCTCGCGCGAGAGGTTTGTTATCATCTCGTTGAAGCGGAGAAAGAGAGAAATGAAACGAAGCCGACGAAGGGAGTGTGACCGAGCAGGAGCATTGGAAGCTCATCCAGCATCCTGACAGCGTCCCGTGTTCCGGTGGGATTCTACTTCCCTTCAGCAGCTGGTAACACTCGCCGGGAAATGAGGCGAGAGAACTCAACACTCACACCGGCTGAGTGACGGCTGGGGAAACTGTCTCGCCCCAACAGACGGATATGCTGCAGCATCCGAATTCCTCCACACAGAGGCAAATTCTACCGGTCGACGGTCGGGCATGTCGTAGGTAAAACACCAGACATCATAAGCCCGTGCTTTGGGGGAAATAAAATAAAGACTAGAACTATTAATGTTTTATTCTAAACATTGATCAATTGATTGTTGTGTCAAACATTCGAACATCTCTCGGACACAGACTCCAGAGGTATGTAAAAGGTATCATAATAAGCCCCAGAAACCGCACCTAGTTGCAGTCGTGCTCGTGCGAACGAACCTCCCTTTGGCCCACATTAACCAAAAACCCACGCGGGTGTGTTTCGAAGCCCAGAACCACCGTAAATCTACCGTGGAAAAAAAAGGAGACCGAGCATGCGCACCACCCACAGGGCTATCCTTTCCGGACGCGGGAGCCACATTCCGATGGCCACGAGTGATGGGAAAAAAAACATGTCCCGTACTACGCTCGGTTTGGGCATACACACACACAAGCCCGTTCTCTTTCTCTCTCTCTCTTTCAAGTCTCGGTACTGGTTTCCGCGTGTCATGTGCATCGTCCGCGTCGGTGCATCGTCCTGTCCATAGTTGTTTCACACCAGCACTACCAGCAGGAGCACATACACCCATCCGGCGAGCGGAGAAGTTCCCGTCACGAGGTGAAGCTACTGAAAGCGGGCGGACAGGTCACTTGACCGACTTTCGTCGGGAGCAAGAAGAAGAAAAAAAACAACCGCGGGTGGAAAAACAACTCCCAGCCGACGAGTGCGAGGTGCGAGATTTTACTTCCACGCTTTTATTTTCTTGTCCACGCCCGAGAAAACAGCAATCGACCTGATGGTGGCCTGCAGGAGTGTGCCTCCCGGTTGGCAGGCGATGGAGGTGATGGTTTCGACCACTTTCACGGACCGGGAGCTTAAGCACCCCGGACCCGGCTTCAACATCAGCACTCCAGCGCAGTCAATGGAGCAGCACTCAGCACGGTAGCACCGACGGGCAGGTTTTGGTTGTGCGGAGCTGGCGGGAAGTGTGGGAGGAGAATATAAGAAGAGTGAGGACAGGAAGATGGGTATGATTTTCACAAATCGCAACCCGCTTTTGGTCATTTATTTTCGAGGTAACGGAATAGAGAGCAAACGCTTAAAGCAGGTCAAACAAGGGGACGCCAGGTCATTGGATACATACAAATAGGTATGTTGTAAAGCATTTTGCAAATATAAAAAAAAATCTAGCAACAATAAAAACAAAATATGGGACGAAAGGTACATCAAGTCAAAAAATGTTTAACTGATGGTATTTTGAACGATATTTCAGCCATTATGAAATCGGCATAAACCTTAAAACACTTTATATTTTGCCATACAACCAAGAAACACATCAAAAACTATCTTACAAGATAAATTAATTTACAAAAAAAGGGTAAAGAATTAAAGTGACAAGAAAATACACAAAAACAAAAATAAGAACCAAGAACAAGTGATGCTCGTAAAGCAAGAAAACAACCCGTCATCCCTTCTCAGAAAAGAAACAGACTTTCACCCCTAGGGGGGTGAAAACATTTCTCCTAGAACCACCTCTCTCCAGCATCCGAGCAGCCAGACTGGAAGAATTCACGCATAGACATTCGGGGGAGGAACAAAAAACAAATACTCCTTCCACTGAAGAAGCTGAACCTTCCCCCGGGAAACGGAAGGAAATCATATCACGGGACATTCTTCTATTCGCCATCTCATTTCTTCTTCCTTCCAGCCTCTCGGAAGGACCTCAAAGGACATCCGGGCCCGTTTCGGAGGCGTTGGTTTGGTTTCGATTAATTTCAACTTTATGCATGACATTAATGAAGCTGGCCACCATTTCCGATCCCAAGCCCTCCTACACACCGGAGGAGACAAGGACAAGAAGGCACAAGCAGACCACAACATATCATCATCTGCCATCAGCAGCAGCATCATCATCATCATCATCATCAACTTCTTCTTCTAGTTCGTCATCATTGTTCGCCACCGTAAACGACGAACGACCACGAAAAGGTCCTCGTGTGGGACGGTGGTTTCAAGGATTAGTTCCTTCCAATTACCACCGAATGGGGAAAGGCCACGGCATAAACCGGTAACCACAACTTTTACCCCTCTTTCCCGTCGTTTGTCACCATCACCTAGCATTCAAACCTACGAGGAACTCTCCATCAGTTGAAGAGAATTAGTCCAATGCTGTTAAAGAATTAAAGAGTTTATAACTCATCGTATCAGGGTGATGTCGACCGTATATGCGTGTCCGTAATTGGTAAGAAATTTTATATTTTATGTAGCTCAACACAGGACGTACATAGAAGACAAATTATCCATCTTGTTAGTGTCTAACCTTTGACGTGAGTCTGCTTCTTGATTGGACGTTGATCTCTCCAGTAGGACAATTTGGAAAAGTTTTATTCCGAGGGCCTACCGTCTTATAAGAGGCTATCAAAAGCAGATTGGTAAAAGAGACTTGATGCAGAGAAAATATTATTATAATTTCGCTGATACAAAAACACTTTTAAATAATGGTTGCGACGATCGTTCGACACCCCAGGAATGAGTGTTGACGATTAATCAATGGGCTTGTTCGGTGATACATTCTAAACGTTATGCTTTATAAATTAAATTGATTGATAAATTGATCCAATTGAAATTATCTGCAATTAATTTTAAACTTACCCTTTTCGACGAGTTTTCGACACATTTAAGAGAGCACACAGAACATGCAAACAAAAACTTAAAAGCAGATTTAAACTATAATCGTTTAAAAAACGTATTTTTCAGAGCCACCCTGTTCGAGATGGAAACCTGCCATTCAACACAAACAGCTGCTCTTGGCAGGTTTCCACTGTTCAGAGTTTTTGACTTTTCCGATGGAAACAGATTCGTTTATGGAACTATGTTAAGTATAAACCGGAACTTTCGACGTCAGCTAATATTCCGGAGGAAAGGCCGCTGAAAGCGAACGAGATTCGGCAGGTCCTGATCTGTTTTGCCCGGCATACACGGCACAAACCAAACCAAATGCATACGATAACGCAACTACACTTTCCTTAGCAACCGGCCTGAAGTCTCATCAAAACATTCACTAACCGCACAAGTGCACGAACAAAACATGGAGAAGATTCTCTTCGAGTTTGAGAGATTATTAGTGCATACGACGAGCGTAATCAACGAGAAAATGAAAATTATCGGTAAAAGAGTAAATGAGGCCCCGGCCGCCATGTTTTCGATCGTGGCTACACCTCTTGTGGACGTTTAAACTGAATGTATGCAATTGGTGAAACATTAATTCGTTAAATTCAACCTACGAATATTTGAACCGTAGTGTGTACCGTTAATTTCTGCTACGCAATCAACCTAGGGGGTGCGGTATGAGGGGGGCCCACGGGCCCCCCTTATTTCTCAAAACTATAACAAACTCTCTTTTTCGGTAGACCTAGCGCAGTCCGCTCGCTGCGCTCGCTGCGGGCGCGCCGCCGTTTCCAAATCATTTCTTCGGCTAAACTCATTGTTTCATGCTGTCCATCATGTGTGGTATAGTTTACTTACCAGTAACTTAACATGTAAAAGTATGTTAACCCGCATTCAACCTCCACTGCGTGATTAGTTTAAACCGTTATGTTCTTTTAAGCGAACCGTTAGCGTTCAAAAATCGAAACGAATGCATGTGTCGCGCTTTGCATAGCTTCAGGCGCTTAATGTGAACCAGCAGGAAGAGGAGAATCTAGCCCGGGGCCTCATTTACTCTTTTACCAAATTATCAAATAAATTCACACTTAATCCAGCGACAACTTTACAACTGTATCAACAGCAGTGCCTGCCGAAACAACAAACAGCGACCTATCAAAATAAAAGATCTTGACAGTAGTACTAGTGTTGTGCCTTATGAATCTCTTGAGAAGATTCACTCATAAGAATCATTCAACCATGATTCATTTAGATTGATTCATGCGTCTTTGAGGATTCGAATTTTAAAACATCGATAAATCTTTCGAAACGTTCATAAATCTTAATGAATCTTTTAAAGAATTTGCCGTGATTCTTCGTGATTCTTTGTTGCGCCGACAAAACAACCTTAGGAATCTTTTTGATTTTTTTTGTGATTCTTCAAGCCTCATGAATCTGTTATTCAAAGATTAACGAATCTCTATTTTAATGATTCACGAATCTCAAAATAAATGTAGCGACTCATTCACATTAATGAATTAATCAATTGCCCAACTCCAAACTTGACACCAAGGCCCTTTGCTACCGTTGTAGGGTTCTGCGACGATGAAGGTTTGAATTAACAGTTGATCGCAATCCGAAAATTACAATTTAAAGAGCACCTTAAATACTTTCGTTTTATTGTCTATACACAATGGTATTCTTATTTGCAACAATCCAGCACAACATCAAGGCAAAGAAAAAAGATACTCGTTTCTGCTTAGCTGTGAATCATTTTTTCAGTTTTTATTCTAAAAGTTCTACATAACTTCAATCAATTTTCATATAATAATATAATAATTGTATTAATAATAATAGCAATATTAATGGTATATATTAATATTGTGTATATAGAATTTATGTACATTTCTCCATTGTTATGATTTTCTGATCCTTGTGGTTTTTACATTACACATCGATGCTTTCACCTGCAAAATTACTCGTAGTCACGATGATTTCCAGTTTCACATTCTTTTTTTCCTATTTACTTCCATTAACATTATCAATCACCTATCACCGAAAAATAAATTGCCCTCCCCAGTCGTACGGTTTTAGTTGTTTGTTGTTGCTGTTCGCCATTTCATGAGAGTCGTTGCAAAACCACGCAACAAATAGGATTCTATTAGGATTAGTTGTTCTTGATGTTATACAGTTTCTGTTGCTTAGTTGCTGTTGTTTTTTGTTTGTTGTCTTGCTTTGCTTGTGGGTTTTACTTACAAATAGTTGTTTTCCTTTTTATGTTATTACACGTTTCGTTCATTGCTGCTAGGTTTCCTTTTTTTACATAGTAACTCTTAATCAATGTTTGTTGTTGTATGTGCTGTTGTTACGTTTTCTTTACCCGAATATCGCGATTCAGGATAGTTGTGAGTGGCCTTGCCCTACGCGATTTGCCTCGGTTGCTGCAAAATGCAAACGCCGGCCATGGTTCTCCTTACACGTGCTTCCTGTTAGTACGTTGCTTAGTTCCCCCCATTGTTCCTATTGTTATATTTTTGTTTTTGGTAATTTTGATTCCCTACATCGTTTCTAAATCTATACGTAGGTATGTTGCCTCTGCTATCCATCGTCCACTCTGTATACAATATATATATCGATATATGTAGATGCATGTGTATATATAGATGTATAGCACTATATAATATCTCACAATACACTTTAAGCTTATCGTTCTTATAACTTTGCTTTAATGATTCCTCTTGCTATGTTGGTTTTGTTCTTTGATCTTTTCTCCTCACGCAGATCGTTTCTTTTCCAATCTTTGCTGGCGAAATTTTTTTGCCTGGCTTTCTCATGGTACCTTGTTCGTGTTTATAAGTTTATATGTCTGTTATTCATGTTTAGCAATCTGTTTTTTTTTATACCCGGTAGTTCGGTAGTATACCGAAAAATCCTGTCGGAAAACACCAATATAGAATGAATTGTCATTGCTCATTTTCCGGTCCGAATGGCTTGCGTTTGATTCACCAACGCTTATTACTATAGTCTTTTAGTTTATAATGCTTTCAGTTTGTTGCTCTTTCCGTTTAGGTAAAGGTGGCGACATTCTCGCTGCAGGTTATTTCTATGATTGCAAATAATGCTATCATCTTCTTCCGGTCTTCACTTTTGCTTACGTTACGAGTAGGTGTTTGCTTTTGTGTTGAGTTGAGATGCACTTTGTGAATGGTTTAGAGCTGTTTCGTTTGTTATGGATTCAACAATCTACCACCTTTCACTACCTTATGGTGGGCACGGCTCGGCAACCTTTTTAATCGTACTTTTCCGCCTGCATGTTTGAATTGAATTCCTTTCCGGTTCCTTTGCTTCCCTGGTTTCATTTTTTTTTATTCGTTCAGTATAATAAATCAATCGCTTTTTCGCTGCTCAGGGTGGTCAGTGTGTATGTTAAAAGTTATCTTGTTTAAAGCGATTATGTGGATCGTTGATGCGAAAGAATTGAAATTGGCCCACTGCTAGTCAAACTCTATATGATGCTCGCTGATAGTGCACAGCATAAATCATCTACCCCAGCCAAGCTATGGGTTCCGCGCTTATCAACCTTAAGCACGCCTATTTCTTACACTAGTCCTACAACTCAACTCCTTGGGCCCTACTTGCTAAGCTAGTATTGGATTGGATGCATTGATCGAGCATGATAAGGAATAGAGAAAGGCTTCTAGGGAGGAGTCCTGTTGATATGAAACCATTGGTCCGCATAAAGAAACATATACCATCACTGGCGGGAGACATTTTCTTGTGAGCAACACGTTTCAAAGTGTTTCTAACATAAAAAAATAGTACTACATCACAAACACATCTTGGAAAATAGAACGGAATAAAAATTAAAAAGCTCTTACAGTTTCATAGAGAACAATAAACAAATAACATTTCATAAAGGAAAAACAACCGTAGTAAAAGCAAGGAAACACACACACACACGCACACATGCTAAATATTGGAATTCCGCAAATAGTTACTTATACTCTGGAAAACAAATGCTGTTTGTCGCCATGTATGCATGATTGATGGCCTTGTATAGGCTAGGGGTCATTTGTCTTGTGGTAGTTCTTCGTTGCCTTGTAATTCTTAGAGTCTGTTTCAAATATCTCGCACCGTTCGAAATTGCACATCAAACTTTAACCAATACAGAAACTAAAGACTTTGCGTAATAATAATCTCCTGCAGCTTATTATCAAGCACCTTTAGTTCACGAGCCGAAAAGACTTGTGGGATTAGCGAAGATGATAATGACGTGTCTCACCTCACCCAACGCCAATATAAGTTTGAGAATGGTCCGCCATTCGTTATCTTAAGATGGTATTACGTATGGGTGGCATAAAAGAAGATCACTAGTTTTGTGCTCGAATTTACACGTATCCTTTTCCTAGCCACAACGAACCTAGAGAAATCATCGAACAAAGATAGATTTTCTCAAAAACGAACAAAACATTATGAAAACAAAACCTGGACGAACGATAGAACCAAAAAGGGAAAGGACATGAGTATGTGACTAACTTATGTGTGTAGATATATTTTTACTCATTCAACAAATAAAGAGAAGAGCAGAAGAAAATAGGTATACAAATAAAAACAAATGTAGCAATCTAAACAGTGTACCGATTCTATACAACTTGCGTCGGGTTTTCAAGCCGAACAAGACAGTCGTCGACATCACCTTCTTTTGCCGTTCGCACCGCTTCGCTCTTTCATTTGACTAAATTTTAACTACTTAATCTTTGATGTCAGCCACTATCATTCTCTACCTTCGTTCCATTCCATTGCGCGCTGCCGCTATTGCTACGTAAAATTGTGGTTCAATAAATTATGCTAGCTTTTTTCCATTCTCTTATACCGTTCTTCTTTGTGTTTGGTGTACCTTCTATTGCCGTTTTTTAAGCTTTCGTGTTCGCATCCTTTACGGTTCCCTTCCAATAAACCGTCTCCTTTCTGTCTGTTCCCGTGTCTCTTCAACTTGTGTCTTGTGTGAGCATTACAGCATGTTAATAATAAACAGATAAAAGTATTCATAAAATAGTCGCTTACATTACCGTTCCACTTCTTCCGTCGACTGTGAGGAAGTTTAGGGACAATTACTATTTTTCAAAGAAGGGTTCAACTGCCTATTGCATCCGGTCACACTCGTCTTCCAGTGTATACGTCCTGTTTGACTTGCTTGCGATCTCATACCGGGGACTAAAAGAGAATTGGTGAGCTTCGGTATATGGTCCGTCTTTGAAATTTAAAAGTTTAATATCGAATTTGAGCTCCGCTTCGTTTGCTTAGTGTGTTGGGTGGTCTTGAGAATTGTTAGGAATCGTTCAATCGAGTTGATGATTAGGAACCGTGTCGATTCTTTCCGGAACAATGGTTAACAATACCGAAGAAATGAAATGAAACAAAAGCAGAGGTCTGGGTTTTTACAATAGTGTATCCAAATAATAAAGACTGGGAACATCATGTTATATGGATTCATTACGTTAACATAATGGAGGTGTTTTTGTTCAATAAAAATCATTCAATACACGGCAAAGAAAGTAAAATTTGCTGGTAATGTTTTGTGGAATTTCAACCACATTGGTTAAACAGTGATCAGGATTCTGCTGATCGTATTCTTATCTGTCCCTCCTTTTTCCATCCTACTGCAACTTCTCCGAGCTCCGCCTCCTATCCAATATGTTCCCACGTGTTTGCTTGTTTGTTTGTTTGATTGATTGATTGATTGCTAGATAAGACTGCTGTGGAACGCTACCAAAGCATTGGATCTTTCTTGTGGTCGAACTGAAGATGATGGAAGCGCCCAAAATCTCACGCACCCACGCACAGCAGTCCAGTTGAATGGCATCAAACCCATTGCTTTTGGATACTCGTCGTTCGCGGAAACCGAGTTCCGAGTTTATCGTGATGATCCTCAACCACCCCTGGCGTGGGGAGATAGTTATCAAACAGTCCTACCGCCCTCTCTTGTCGTTGCTTATTATTGTCACCAGGAAGGAAAACAGAAGACGAGCAGCTAGAACGGAACTAACAACTTCTCCAACGGTGGCTCCGGCGAAAGCGTCCAATGTTACATGCGCCGCAGCTTCTGGATGCCGGCTTGTACGTACTTGACGACGTTGTACAGCGAACTGTGCAACGTCATAGGTCCATTTTCGTGATCGAGGTCGATGAAAAATTCTACAAGAAAAGAAAAACCAATGTAAAAACAACTCGAAACAGCCGTAAATCGATCCCCGCTGTCTGCTTACCGATATGGTTCCCCCGTAACACTAAACTGTCTGCTTGTTCCCATAGATCCAGACACGTGGAAAGGTGCGTGAATAAGGTGGTTTGTTTTTGGTATGCACCGTGGACCTGATTTAAAAGATATAAAAGGATTAAAATTAAAAACACAGTTTTCCATATGTCCTCGAACCGTTTTACTTACGTTCATAGGCATGATGATGCATTGGGCAGGTGAGGAACTCATTGGTTGTACTGCACCGACCTGATTGTTCTGCCCGGAACTGTATCCTGAGCTCTGTTTTAGCGCATTACAAAGGCAAAGAAAATAAACTGTGAGCTTTAAGACATTCACCGAGATGCAGTTCCCATAACATTACCTGCGACGTTACGGACGTCGGCGAGAGCGGTGACGGTGTGTTACCGTTGATCAGTTCTGGTGTTGGCGCTGGCACGATGCTCGTCTTGTGGTTGAACTCGCCGATCGTTTTGACCGCCTCCTTCATGTCCATTCGTCGCATTTTGTACAGCTTCAGATAGATCAACGACTGACATCGTAAGCTGCAAGCGTGAAGGGCAAATGGTATGGAAACTTGTTAGCTGAAATGCATGACCTATGACTTTTCGTGTCGAGTGAGTAGTTACCTCAAAATGGCCACCTTGGTGTGAATGTTGCCCTGCACCGTTGGATGCTGCAGTTGGCTACGAAATTTTGATGAAATGAACCTGATGAAGAGAACAGAAGTACAAACGGTTATTCATGCACCGACGGTTCATTCCTTCGTTCCCAAACAAAGTGTACTCACTTAATCAAACAAAGCGTATCTTTGTACATCGTGAAGGCAGCTTTCTCGGTGATTGGATCCCGCTCCATCGTGTCCCCGGTGAGCAGGAAGAACAGTACGGCTTCCAGGTATAGCATCGCCTGTTTCAGATGGTCCAGTTCGCGATCCGCGGCATGCTTCAATCGTTTAGCCTCGGATAGGAATCGATTCTGGTCACGGATCTCCGGCACTTCGTCGTCGGTTCGCTCGAAGTACGATACGTACACCTTTTTGATTTGCACCGACGACTGTGGAACGGCCTCTAGCACCGGTGGTACGCTGATAATCTCCGTCACTACACCAGCGTTAGAACCCATCGCTGCGCCGCCGGCCACCAGTTGCTGCTGCTGTGTGTGATGATGGTTGATATTGTGATGCGATGGATGCTGCATACCTCCTCCGCCGCCCGACGTCCTTTCGGATGTTGTCGCATTTGAGGCGACCATCGTCGAAGACGATCCTCCTGAACGTTCCGGTACCGATTGGCAGTCATCTAACCGATCGTGGTTGGTCGGTGGAAGTTGGTCAAGTTGATCAGTCTTTAAACAAAGGGGAGAAAAGGCAGTGGTATTAATGAACGTTCTTCCTACGAAAGCGACCCCAAAGAAGTTCACCTGTGAGTTGGTAGATTTGTCCTTTTTCCGACGCTTCTCCTTGTACGTATTGTTGCTGCCCGAGCTGGTGGACCGTTTGCGCATCCTTTCGGACGATGCACTACCACCTCCGATCGGGTCACCTTCTGCACCCAGTGTCCCGTTCGTGACGACGGCAGAGGACGCACCAGACTGAGCCATCTTACCCATCTTACTGTCCACCATCTCGGCACCACCACCGTACTCCTGTTTGATGATCGACTGCACGGAATTACCTTCCTGTTTGATCATACCGTAATTGGAGTATTTGCCCCCGTACAGCACGGACGATTTATCCTCCTTCAGTCGTTGTTGCTCGCCGTACCCGAGCTTTTCCGATTTCGTGAGCAGTTTTTCGTCGTACGCTTTGCCACCTAACGATTTCGCGCCGGGCCCGGAGTCCCCTTGTTGATGATAGGACTGGTAGATGCTGTGATGGCTGCCCCGGTGGTTCATCGACGGTGAATAAACTCCACTACCGTCGAGTCCGGCCCGATGATAATCACGTGCCTTCTGTGCCGCACCGCTGTGGTCACTGTTGATGGAATTGCTTCGATGTCGCACCGGTCCGGAGCCGTTCTCCAGCGGGGAGGAAGAATCGAGCAGACCATCGGGAAGTAGTCGACCACCGGCACCGTAAGACATCCGGTCGTCTAGCAATCGTGGCGTCGACGAGGAACTATGCACCGAACTACCGCTCCTGTCATGATCCTGCTGCTGTTGTTGCTGCTGGTGCTGCTGCTGGCCCACGGAATTCCTTCTCCGCTTACCACCACCACTGTGCAGCTGCTGATCGTACGGACTTTTGCTCTTCTGGCGAGCGGAGGCACTGCGCTGGGCACTGTAGCTTTCGTTCGGTCGCTGCTGCTGCCGGGAATCAAATCCGCCACCGTTGCTCTTTGGTGGCGGTGGAATCTTGAGCAGTCGAGTCAGGTCGATCCGGCAGAGCAGTGAAAGTGAGTTGCTATTGCTTAAGGCACCTCGTGCGGGCGAAAACAGCAGCTGCTTGTCGATCGTAGGCGCGGGTGATGCGGAGGAGTTCGTTTGAACTGTACCTCCTCGGCTGCTCGGACGGCCACTATCCCCGGTGGCGGATGGAGGTCTGGGTGGGGTCGAGGCACTACCGGCCACCGCCAATCCCGGCACGGTTAGATGCTGCCGGGACGGAGGTCGTCCGCGCGAATCGGTCGCTGAAGCTGACGATGGTGTTCCAGAGTTCGGTGTGGTGGCAGTTGGGTTTTTGGCAGGATGCAGCTCATCCACATGGTCAATGTAAACCTGCCCTTTGCCTTTGCCGCCCTTACCCTTTCCACCCTTACCCTTGCCACCGCTGGCGCCTGCAGTGTTGATGAAGACGCGCACGAACACGGCAGCTTTATTGTTTTTACTCTGCTTCTAAAAGGGTAAACAAATGTATATTAACCAGATGATTCTCCTTTCCTTGGATTCCAATTCGGACACAAACCTTCTCCTTCTTGCCCGGAGCATCGCTGTCACTGTCACTGTTGCTGTCGGATCGATCGTCATCGTCGTCGTCATCATCGTCATCGTCGTCATCATCGTCGTCGTCGTCGTGGTTGTCGATGTTGTTGACGTTCGGCACTCGATTGTCATCCTCTTCGTCGACCGATCCGAGCGCTGACGCCGTCGAACCTTTGCGGCTTTTCTTCTTTTTCTTGCCCTTGGCATCCATTGCATGATTTGCCACTTCCGCGGTCCTCGCACCGTTCGATGGGAATGGCGGCGAAATTATTGAAGGCCTTCTAAAATTAAACACAAGAGCAGAAAATATGTACGATTAGAAATGGCTATTTGCTTACGTATAATAGATCAAACATTTCTGTCAACCTACAGATGACAGGCTGTGCAGCAAGGAGATATTTTAGATGCTAAACTGAGCAAACAGGTACATTTTTTCTTAGATTTCAGCCATAATAATGAAATTTTTGTTAGCGCTATAATTTTCGAAATGATCATAACATAATCTAAACATTGTTCTAATTTTCTAGTGTAGAACAGTGAATTAAAACTGTACCTGTACCTGAACCAAGGTAACATCATATTCTTAGCTTCAATTTAACACCAAAACATTAAAATCAGTCACTTGCGTACTAAGTAAGAATAACTTCGAAGTGAGTAGAATCTTGCTATTGAATCAATTGATTTAAATCCTCACGGATAGTTTTGTTGACTCTTTTTTATTTGAATCCTTAACAGCGATTCGAATCCTTCCTTGGGATTTGGATCGCTGTTAAGGAAGGATTCGAATCTAAAGTAGGGGGATTAGAATTTCAAGAGTGGGTAAATCCTGCAGAGCCGCAGAGCATTGAATCCGGGCAAGGAATCGAATTCCAATTAAATATTCAAATCCCTAACAAATTTGTAACTGTTCTTTTCACTCTTGGCATTCGACACCCTACTAAAAATACGATAGAATCTAATATTAAAAACAAATACTGCGTTTGTCAGCTAGCGTTCAGTGAAAAGCTACCATGCTAATGATAGATTTATAGATTAATAACACAACTCACTCGTCATTGCTGTCCGAGGACAAATTGTGCAGGGGGAAGTTGTTACTACTTCGACTGCTATTGCTTCCGCGATTGCCCGCTCCACCACCGTTGGCGCTGATCTTGGCGGGTAACTCGACTCCGTCGACATCCGCTCCTAAGACCTTACCACCACCCGGCGACGGAGCCACCACCATCGCCGCCGCAGTCTTATCCGCTTTGTTCTTCTTCGCCTTCTGCTTCTTCGTCTTCACAGGTACCACAACGGCGGCCGGGGTAGGAGTTTCGATCTCGACCGGTGCCGGGCTTTCGGTGGCAAAGTCCGATTCGGCCGACGAAGCCGAATGGTGGTGGTGGTCCGACAGACCGGACGAAGCTGAGCTGCTTTCGCTGGAGATCACCGTTTCGCTGCTGAGAATCTTGGCCGTGCGTGACTTGCGGGAGGAGGCCAACTTTTTCGACACGACGCCACCGATTCCATCCACCGATGGTATGCTGATCGGTGGGCTCATGATGCCACCGATGTCGCCGAGATGCGCGGAGGAATTCGTCAACGAAGACTTCTTCGTCGGTGTCGAACCGAGCGAGGGCGTCTTACTGGATCTTCGTCCACCACTACCCGTGCCACCACGCCCGCTCGCGACTGAGTCCGCGTCCGAGTAGCGCGCGCTTGACGCGGCACTGGTCGTGCCGTCACCCCCGCCGCCTTGAGTATTGCTGCCATTGTTTGTTGCCTTTTTCACTCGTCCCCGCGTTTTATGGGATGACTTGTCTTTTTCGAACGATTGCGAGCGATTTCGGCGGGGACCGCCGTACCGTTCGTCCTCGCTGCTGCTCGTGGAACTGTCCCGCGATTCTCGCTCAGTGCCCGAGCCTCCGATGGGCTTGCGTTTTAGCTTTTTCTTCTTAGTAGCAGCCGTAGCAGATGATGCTACCCCGTTCCCGGTGGCGGTCACCCCGACCGGGCTGCCGTCCTGCACTAAGTGATGCAGATTCAGTCGATGCGTTTCAATGTCTCCGATGACCGCCGACGGAGGGAGCGCTTCCGCATCATCGGAATCGCTGTCCGACATGCTCGAGATGGGTTTGATCAGGCTAAACTCTTTGGCTTCCTGTAGGGCACTTATCACATCCTCCTGTTCAACGACATCGTTGAACAAATGCTGCTGTTGGTGATGGTGAGCATTGTTTTGGTGGTAGTTTCCGCCGAGCGGATGAGCATCCGGACTTTTGCCCGGACTAGACGACGACAACCGATCGATCGCGTCTTCCTTCAGTTCACTCTTGATGCCGGTCTGTGGCGGCGATGAGGCACTGTTTTCGCTGGGATACGGTTCCTGCTTCACGGAGTTGGCCGAGGATATGTGAGCGGTCGCACCAACGCCACCAACACCCGAGTTGGCCGCCATCGAACCGTCGCCATTGCTTGCGCTACTGCTCGCATTCGACAGGTGGTCATCGTCGGTCAACGGGGGCAACGGTTCATTTTTGATGGCCGCACCGGACGATGACCGGTCCGAGACGGCAGGGGATGCAATTCCACCATCACCACCACCGGAGCTGATCCGGAGCGGTCGGAGCGGCGATGAGACGGAGTTTTCCTCGTGATTATGCATGTTGGCGTTGAGATGGTGATGACGGTCACTCCCGGTTATGGCACCGACACCAATAACACCACCACTACCACCGCCTCCATGGGGGGCACTTTCGCTTGGCACTTGTTGACTACTGTTGGTAGGTTGTTTGAGGAAGTTCAGCAGCGACCAGTCCATCGGTCGGCGGACAGGGCTACCGCCGCCGGGGGCATTGCCACCGCCGGTTCCACCGGCACCGGCCGTTCCACCCACCACACCTACACCCACACCACCGTTCGAGGTAAGGTCCGCCCCTATCGGCCCGCCGCCGGGACCGAGCGGAACCCCGCTGCCCAGCCCCTTATTGCCGATGTTGGAATCTTCACTCGACGATTCGTCCGCACTTTCGTTCGATGAGGTATCACTAGACTGGCGCTTCTTGGACCCACCGTCCCCAGCGTCGTCACTATCGGAGGCGTTATTATGATTATCGTCCTCTAAGCTTGGCCTAAAAAGGGGAACAAAACTCAAAGTTATTAAATCCGACAGTCCATGATTGGGTGTAGTAAAAAATACATACCCTAACGGACGAGGCATTGCCAATCCGGGAACTGTAGCACCGCACACATCCAACCGACGCGAGGCACGAACGGACACGATGAACCCCCCCAGGGTGACGTTGAAATGACAGTCATACCAAACGGGCAATCGATCATCGCATCGAATGATGCCGGGTTAGCGAATGTGTCGGCAGCAGGATAATCCAGGGACATGACACACATTTTGTAGCATTTTGTCACACAGCCACACAGGCAGATGGTGGTAGGTCACGCAGGGTGACGGAGCAAAGATAGCAGCAGCGGGCAGGATGCAATGGAAACGGTGAGCAAAGAAAGAGAGCATAAGAAAGGTATCGATTAAAAACGTTGGAATCAATAATTCAACGATGATGGAAGTAGAACACTCTTCGGCTTGGCCGGGTAAGGGCCACACAAAAGGACACCTCTTAGTGAGAAGGAAAGCATATCAGGTCAAAAAAAATCGGTCGTTTGATGGAAAACACGTCCAGTGGGGGAAACTTTCAGCTTGGGAAAACAACTTTTAATGAAGAGCAGTTGTATGTTTATTTAAAATCTAAACGAAATAGTAAATTTTTTACATATTTACTAGCCATCTTGCAAATGGGATAAATATTGATTGAATAATAAAAATGGCTATATTAATTTACAACTATTTCGAATGACCTTTAAACAATTAACTTGTTAAAGTACTAAATCGGATTATTTAGTTTTATATAAAAAATCACAATCTTAACTACGTCTTTGGTAAAGCTAACGCCAGTTCGTATACTAACGACTTTCCCCTTGGATAATGGTCTGCTTATAGCACAGAAACATTGTTGGCAAGCAGAGCAAGACCATAAAAAGAAGAAAGAAAATAAACAAACAAGCAAACAAACAAATGATCATAAGAGGCACCAAGAAGATCCGAAACACAACGCGTCCAACCGACCATAAACTCAATTATTACGCGATAACTGCCTTCGATACACACATATATATTTTCGCACACGTGGGACAACCCTCATCAACTACCACGTCCACGCCTTTTCCTCCCCCTCCCCATACCTTTCGTCCCCACCCCCGGTTGCACTACTTACAGGACGACTTGGTCGGACCGGATGACAACGCCGACAGGGGCTTCAAGGGTCCCAGCATGGGCGGTAGGGTGGCGTAAACGTGCGTCGGCTTCGCGTTCGGATTGAAGTTGAACTTCGACTCCAGCTCCTTGCGCGGCGTGGCCCCGATTTCCGTCAGCGGCGTCATGACGTTGATTTTCATCTCGTGCAGAATCTTCTCCACGTTGCTGCCCTGTTTGTGCGGGGTTGAAATATCACTTGAGTTCTGCGGTGTCGGTAGGATGGTTTTTTTTATTGTGTACGTATGCTCGTTGAGTTGAATGTATGTGTGTTTGTGTTTGTATGTGATGAAACCGATGAGAATGTTGCACCCCCATTGCAACGGTCAAACAGATGGACGCAAAATGGCACAATCGAACACATGTGTAGAAACGGGAGCGGGAATAAAGTAGATAAATAAAAGTAGAAAAAATTAGAAAATAGAAACAAAGTTTTCCTTCCGTGCTGTGGCAGATGGAAATGCAGAAACATTGGCAAGACACAAAAACACAAAAGCTACGAAAGTCAATAAAAACTAGTGACAAATTACTTCATGCACAAACAAGGCGAGTTAGGACACAAAGGATGGTAAAGAGTCGCAAGAAAAACAGATGCTCTAGAGTGCTGGAATGGTCAACGGAATGGGGAAACTTGTGATACCATCAGATTCGAACCGAGAATCTTGTCACTTCTCGTAAACAAACTTTCGCTGGGCAATGGTACTATGGAACTATGGAGGTTGAAAAGGGCAACCGGAAACTTCGGTCCGGATGAGGAAATTAGTTTCCACACACAAGACATTGAGAGTAGAACCAACGGAACATGTCCTTTTCTAATTAAACAGGCGAAGATACACACTTCATTTGGCTTGAGGTGAGAAAATTGTTTACTTCACTAAAGCAGACGCACTTGTTCTGATTCACTACCATAACCTACAAACATTTAACAATTTTTCTAGTGTATTTTTTATGATGGACCGAAATAATAAAAAAAATAACGGACATGTGGATAATACAAAGTTACTGAAAGGAGGAGTTTTTATCGAATGAAAAGAGGAGAACATCTACTAATGCGTACTACAAACAGACAATTATCGGGATTGAATATCCAACCCCACTGGTGGGCGTTCGATCGTTGGAAAACAAAACAGTCTCCGAAGGGAATCAAACATTCATGCAGAGATCAATGCACGAAGGGACCGACGTTCTAGCAATGGGCGATTATGCTACGTTTCGTGCGTTTTTTTTCCCTCCAACCGAGTGAAACAGCCCGTCCACCAGAAAGTGTACGGGTGGAGCGAGCGATGGATGCAGTATGCGGGTGGGTGTGTGTTTGTGTGAGCACAACATGTGTGAGTAAAATAAAGGACATAAAAAAGAGGAAAACTAACTACTCTAGGCATTTTTGCATTTGCAACCTGGGGCAGTCGGCCGTTGGGCATTTGCGAGGGTAACTTATCACCGGCGACGGATGGTCCCGTGGTGGTGGCCCCCGCACCGATGCCACCACCGGACGACGCCGACACACGGCCGTTCATCAGCGACGTCGGCATGGCTGTGGGAGGTCCCTTCGGTGGGAGTCCGTGCACCTGGAAAACGGAATGGAAAACGGGGCGATGAAAAATGATGCTACAAATTGGAATGGAATCGATGTTGGAAATGATTGGGATGCTAGTTTGATGTGAAAACAACTTCTGTTGAACGGAAAATGATGACCGCTTGTATACTTAGGATTCATGTACTTTTAGAAACTGTAGGACAAATTTTATTCATTTTACAATATGGCTTGTTTGAGCTGGATTGAACTGGATTGAAAACATCCAACATGGAATAAAATACTACAGCGATACTTCTATCATCGACGGGAAATCGAGTCCCGAAAAGAGTGATTAGGAATGACTACAAAGATTTGATTCCCTAATCAGGATTGGAATTAACAACGAGAGTGAGTTGGTAAAAAAAAGTAACTAGAAATATGTTAAAATTTACATACTTGCGCTCTAACCTATTTACTCTTTGTGTAATTTATGCACCTTTTCCGGGTTTTGCGTGTTTAGGATTTACATCCGTGATGCGACTTTTTTATAACTATGCATAAACTCTTAGGGTTCGAATCCCGGCTTGGTAATTCAATCTTTCAATTCAATTCAAACAAGTAATAATGGTTAAACTCTTAGCTAGGAAATCACACAATGTTTAGGGGATTACAATTACAATTTTGTTTGATTTGTTTTAAATTACACAAGAGTTACCAATGATTGTTCAGTCTGATTGAAATTGACTCAAAAAGAATTATTATTCCCATCTCTAAATGTTTCCATCATTTTCCTCTCGATTGCACCTTACCTCATGTTTGGTGTAAGAACCGGCATCGGCGAACGGGTAGTGTCCTGTCCGGCTGGCACTCGAGGACGTCGTCGACGTTGACCCAGGCGGCCGGCCATTAAACAGCATCCGATTGTCGGCTGGCTTGACAAAGTTGGCGTTACTATTGCTATTGGTACTAGTGCTATTGCTATTGATTTTCGGCGCAAGCGACCTGCCGGTGGGCAGGCTGGCGGGGCGCAGGGGCGTCGAGGGGTTCGGGCTGGGCGCGATGCCAATCACTTGATGCGAAAAGGATTCCAGGATGTGCTTCTTGGCTACCTCGAAGTTGCCGAGGCGCTGGGCGATCTGCATGTCCCCCTCGGATGGACTTTGCTGTGGAGGTGGTGGAAGAAGAGAGAGGCGGTTACAGGATTGTGCCAAAATGTTTCGTAACCTATTGACATTTAATTAAATTCGTACGGCCGGACGGGTGGGTGCACACAGACGGACACAAAAATGCGGGAAAATACGGCAACTCCCAAGCTTTTCCCCCCGATGAAACAATATTCCCCCCAAATTTGAAGCCAAACAAGCTCAATAAAACAAGATACGCGAGGTGAAAGAATAAATAACTGTTTCGAATTTCATTCGCTTCACGCTGGCTAACTAACGCAAACAAACCCTCGGAAAGCTAGCTAGTAAATAATTGTATCGTATTTATCGCCCATCCTAGACGGACCCCTCCGACGAGAGGCCCGTGATTGTGCATAAAAGCATATTTTCCATCAATTATTCATTTCATTCACAAGCACCAACCCCCGAGCGTGTCACATTCGATTCGAATTAAACATCCTCCCCCCGGTTGTTTTACTTCCGCACCTTTTCCCAAACTCCGGGTCCAATCTCGAAGGAAACAAAATATCGTGTTGAATAATCAATGCAATGAAATCAATTAAATTTTTATCATTATCGCTCGCTTTATTTCATTAAATGATTATCGTGCTTCACTTCCAGCGAGAGGGTGGTGAGAAGTGCTTCCGAATGAGTAGGTTCCATTTACCTCCCCCACCCCCATTCCCCCACCCCCATTCCCCCACCCCCATTCCCCCACCCCCATTCCCCCACCACTCCTCCGAAACGTGAACGCTTTGGTGGTGGAGATAGTGTACACATGAACATCACGGCGACCGTCATTGGTATGTTTGCAGAGGCGAGCACATGCATGCTTGTGTGCGGCGCGATGGGCAGTACGTAAATCCTCTTATCAGTTTTCCCACCCACCCGGAGGTGTTTCCACATCGAGGGAAGAGCATCGTTATGTAGTCAATAATCCTTCGGGTCGGACGGGGGGAATCTGCGGATTCAAGGGGAAACCCTTGAACTCATGCTGACTCGCCGGAAATGAACCTGTTCCGCCGAACGGCCGGTTGTGCATGCGGGGCAAGTAAAAATGAAAGCCACAACAAGTGGAGCAGTGAATGCTATGATTCGTATGTTGATGGTGTGTTGTGGAAAAATACACAATTTTCGTTTTTGGCCATGATCGATTCCCGAACGGTTCGTGATCGAAGTTTTTAAAGCTGAGAGAGAAATAATTGTGGTTATTATCATAATCAAATTCCACAAAGTCTAAACCCAAATAAAATGACAAATTTTCGTTCTGGATTGTGTATCCTGCCGTATCGAAAACTATACATACGGTAACGTTTCAGTACACAAACCTCAATGGAACTCAAAAAGATGCGCGAATTCTTTCGAACGAACGAACGCGTTCGCTACCGTCTTAAGGTTTATTTCTGTCTTGAAAAAAAAGTGAGTGAAAAAGGTAAGCAAACGCGACGCACGGCAAGCTTCGTCATCGCGAGAAGCAACAGGTGCCGGAAAATGGCACCATCCATCGACCCACGCGCTTCTACCCCTCCCTACACCATAAGATGATGCACGGTCCTAAAACTGAACGAAGGCAGATACAATCCACACACATTCACGCACCGACTGGTAGTCGTATTGTAGAGGAGAAAGGAAGCCGTAATCTCAACGGCGCAGCCAGAACATCCAGCATCGGGAGAAAACCGCCTCTCGCACACACGCCACCCACATGGGGGTGGCTTGGGTGAGAGTTTTTAATGGCTCACAAGAAGAGGGAAAAAAGAAATTTGAACCACACTTCTGAGGAATTCCACACACGATGACGAATATGGAAATGTGTTTAGCTGCTTTGCGTTTCTTTTTCAGTATTACTGTTCAAAACGGCATTGTTGTTAAGCATATTGTAAACTGTTATTCAAAATAAAATAAAAGACTGAGCTGAAGTGGAAAAGAATACTGAACGGAAATTCCGTTCTAACTGGAAATCATTTTTAGAACTTATTCAATGATGTGTATGATTCATAGTATAGTATCTCTCTCTCTCTCTACAGCACCACAAACTTCTTCTTTTATAACTTACTAGCTTATGTGACCGGTTATACGGACTGAACGATTTCTAAGGTTGGTAAGGAAGTGTAAATCTTTAATCAAACATAAAATTTATCACTTTCGAGTCATTTTTATCAATACAGTCCAATCGCAAATCAATCTTAACCAGATTTTAAATTATAGTGCATAGCACATGTCCTTCTGTTTCCACGTAGAGACCATCAGAGTGAGTTCTGTATTGTGTTTTGGATGTTTTGTGCATCTGGCGTGTAGTAATCTCAGCAAAATGATGTGATCTGAAGGTAAATGTTTTTTTTTGTTTTTGTGTGTCACTGTGTGTTACATGCGTTTGTGTTTTAATGTGTGTTCCGTTCCGAACTATTTGAAGATCCGTGCATCCAGATAATCGAAAAGCCAAAATTAAGACAATTCGTAACGACTTTTCATTGTCTAGAGTTGTGTTTCCGCTTCTGTTAATGTGTCAAATTTGAAGAACCTTGCGTTGAAATTGTTGCAAATAGAAATTTGTTTATGCAAATATTCTTCCATTTTCCTTAAACATGTTTTCCAAAGTGAAATAAAGTTAACTCCATTCGAAATCCGGACTTTTTGAGCTACCCTTAAAAGACGAACCAAGAACAACGAACGTTTGAATGCACTTGCTTGTTTTTATGTTTTGAAAATTACTTGGCCATGTAAACTGCATTGCTGATAATAAAAATGCTCAGTTTATTGGTTTACTGAACTTAATTTCTTCTTATACAATGATAATTTCACTATAACTACATTCAAAAAGGAGTACAATAATTAATTTTACCACATAAACTGCAAAACATGGAAAGCAATTAAAATGAGCTTTTCGAACGCTTTAGTATAGCTCTAAAGGGATAATCTGAGTGGTATTATAAAGTAACCTCAGCCTCCGATGCTCAAGAGCGATCTATAAATCCAATTAAACAAGCGTTTCAATCCCTAATAGTTTCAAAACTACGAGAAGAAGCTCACACATTCTGCATTGCTAATGCCCCGGAAGATGCTTCCAATTCGCATGAAGTCTTCTTTTGGACGGTGGCGTCATCAACTGCTACCATCGCCTGCAGCGACGAACAGTACAGAGACACATTGGGCGAAACATTGCAATGCACTTAAACTGCATCGGAACGCACGGCCCCGAGAGGCGTATGTCGGTGGTATGCACCGAGCAGCCGAACCCTTTCCCAAACGCAACGGACAAAGAAAATACACATGAACAGGCATACACAGACAGGCACAGGTGATTTACGGCGCATCGTCAAATAAGGGCAACGGTGCAGTGAAGTTGGCTCCTGCAATAGCTACTGGCAATTGTCTTGCAGCTGATCCTTCCCTCCCTGCACCGTTCCCCACTGTGCGTCCTGTAGATGCAATAATGCAATCAATGCACCTGGAGAGCTAACAACCTTCGCGGCAACGTAGGTGCAAAGCGCCGTACTAAGCTCCCGTCTAATCCAACTGTTTTGGGACTTGCCCGAGGAACTCATGTTGAAGGTGTTTTACTAACGTGCCGACAAGGATACACAAAAGGCAAGCACATGTCGGCAGAGATTGTGAGTGAAATGCGCGGATTTTCACGGCCTTGTACGCAGCCCCATGCAGACGCCGATATGGAGGATTAGAAATTTGGAGGGAAAATGCATCACAAGTTAAGTGGAGGCACCTTCAACGGAATGTTTTTAAGGGGCGCTGGGGTTCTAACCATTAAATAACCAAGAGGGTTTGGGTTTACGTGAGTTCTCGATAAAGGGGGAATGTTTTAAAACATTTAATATAAACAGTCCAACAAAAGACCCTTTTCCTTAAATTGATACTGCTCCATTACATGGCATATGCGGGAGAAAATACAAGACGCCACCTCGGAGGTTAAATGAAACATTGCTGCCTCTTGTGTGAGGTACTCGTGAGGAGGGGCCCATGCCACATTTGTTGTGGGGTAAGAAACGAAGGTTGAACTTGATTTTTCCCCCATCCTTATATATCTTTTAAGGTTAGTCTTTATTTCTGTCCCCAGCCCAGCACAGAGAGGCGCTATGCAAACTAAGGCATAACTTTAAACGCCGCACGAAAGTTCGTCATTTGCTTCGCGGTTCTGACCTAACGACCAAACAATGGATCCGCGCACCATAAGTCTGTGTATGTGTATGTGTCTTTCTGAACTCTACTCATCGCATTATCCATTCTGTTTCCAGCAGGTTACGTTTGAGTTAACTGCTTCCGCCAACCGGCCACCTTTTCCCAGCGCGATTCTAGCATGACGATTTTTCTAGGAAAAACCCCCACGGTCGTAATGTTAATGACATTGACACTGCCGGCTCTTCTACCGCTGCTGCTGCTGCTTCTGGCTACTCCCCAACGATGGAAAACGCGCCTGTGCTCGCTTGCACGAGTGCGCGCGCGGAAAAAGAGAGCGCGAACGTTTTCCACGACTTTTCCCCCCACGACGTGCCCCGTGTGTTACAGGAAAAGCACTCTTGCGATACCCCAATTCGGAGAATCCACCGGGAAGAAAGGCTGGCGCATCGTGAACCGTTTTGCCAAACGTTCGACGGAGAGTGTCGGATCGATTGGAAAATGGATCCCCTCATCCCCCCTCCCGGTATGGCGTAAGGATGTCCTCGTTTTTTCATCGTTTCGGAAACACATTTCTATCGGATCGATCGAACGGTGGGGTTTGTTGCTACGATTGATACCGTTCGGCGGACCGAGGGTAGAGTGATGTTTTCCCGCCATTTCCCATGCACAACCGGTTGCCCGTAGATCGTTGGGGTTGTTTTTCTACTTCTCTCTGCGTTGGGTCTAGGGCAGATATTTTCCGATCCGGTTCACTCTCTGTTACAGATGTGCTGGCGAGTGAGACAAACCCCGAAATGGTACCCTAAATACGTTGCACCGGGAAAGCATTCTCTTCACCATGGACCGAAACAAAACAAATGAATCCCGAAGATCCATGGAAGTGGAAAACAATACCGAACGAAATCTGCGACCAACGTCGTGTGCGTCGGAGAATGGCTCTCCAGCTTCTGCCCTCGATTGCGTCGTCGGTTGCTAATAAATCTTCCCCTCCCTCTCCCTCCCCTCCCCCTGTGTGTTGCAGGAACGAAGTAAAGCCTCGGCGAGAAATTTCCACCCGCACCTTCTTTTCGACAGTGCGTTTGTGATTTATGCTAAAATCAATTTCTTCACGTCCACCCGCGACCCACGCACGGAAGCTGTGGTCCGTTTTATCGTATCGGGAGGACGAATCCAAGGCCGGGTAAATGTGTGGCCGCCAGTTCCGGTTGATATATGGGCCCGAATAGGAGAGGCAATCGCTGGTTTCCGTGTGGGTTTGATTTTTAAGCGATAACCGCGCGTTGTGTATGCGTTTCGGTTTCTACGTTCTCTTCACGGACACGCAACATTGTTGCAAATGGCGGGCAATGGCAAGGGAGGAAGGAACGAGTCCTCTTGGGAATGAGCACCCCTCCTACGCGTTTCGAGCGGTTTTCCACCGATTTTCCACAGCTCCTTCCGTGTGCGAACAATGGAGGCACAATGATTTATGCGTGGAATACAATATGTGTATCGTTTCGCTTATGACCCTGGACAGGAGCATCACAGAGAATGTCTATAGCCCATACCACTCGCTATGCTTTTAAGTATAAGCATACTTTACGCAAAAACGCCTCCTGCTGAAAGACATGCTGTAGACATTGGAAAGGACCTCTTCTCCAATTGCGATTCATAAATGAGTCTGACATATGCGCTTTTAATACTGGCAGCAAAAGAAAGCACTCCGTGACATTGTTTCATACTTTTTATTTCAGTGGGGAGTGGGAGGAAAATAGGGAAAACTAAACACGAGTGAATGTGTAGCTTTGAGTCGAGCTGGTCGTTCCTCCCCTGCCAGACAGACGTTTGTTGCGAGCACAAGTTATGCTCGAGTGAAATGATAAAATCTTGCGTCCAAACCCGTGGGAAAATGGGGACCACAAAGAGGGAAAATGGAGGGATGGTTTTTCCTTTCATAAAATAAAAACGATAAAACTTCACTTCACCGGTGGAGGAATCTCCGACGGCGTGTAGTTCATTTTGCAGTCCACCCCGAGCCGGAAGGATGCGCGTGAGAGTAATTTAACCGGAGTGTGCAGAAAAGTACGGAGAAAATTAACTTGACGGTTGCGGAAAAACGCGCGAGCGGTAGCAAGTGTCAGTCCAGCAGGGTCCCTTGCCTTCTCCTCCGCTAGCCAAAATATTCGAAAGAGCCGAAAGAAATTGCGCTGGAGCGCTCGTGGCCCGTGCCATCTTCATTGGCGTCACGTCCGAAGCCTCGGATACACCTGAACCCCGGCGAGAGGAATTTTCCCAACAAATCCACGCGGAAAATGGCATCGGCCAGCTCCGGGGAGGGGCGGAAGGAGACAACCGTAAGGTAAGGTAAGTTTAACATAGTTGTGGTGGTGGTAGAACGGGGCAGAAACCCATAAAAGCAATCGACACAGACGACCCCCCGTTGGGTCGTGAAAATTACGACTTTTTCCGTGCGACTTTGGTAAAGCACACCACTTTTGGCACCCCAAAATGGAGGGGGAGGGAAAGGTGAGAAGGACCCCCCGGAAAATCGTTCCAACTTCCACTTGAGTTTCAACAGGGCTATTTGCGGAGGGAACATATAAATTACTCAACTCAACACAACCTCTTCCGGTAGGAAAGACAACTTGAACCGTTTTAACATGTATATGCGCTTGTATGGGATCAATAGAATTTCTGAACAAAACATTGTTCAACGAAACAGGCAACCGTTGCATGATCGTGGAAGAATAAAGCCACGAATTTGGGTCACCAAAAAGATCTATCAAACAAGTCAAAACGGAGCTCAAATGCTTGCCAACAAGCAACACGTTCTTGGGCTCGCTTATATCGTTCGAAATTAAGCCCACACTTTGCAAATACAGCAACACCTTGGGAAACAGCAACAGTGATCGAGAAACGTCATTTATTTGACTTATCTGGCAAAGGCGTGAGGAAGTTCCCGTGTTTCCTTGTACACAGAGAGATACGACAGGTTACAGGTTTGTTTTGTGAACTGCAGGAGAACGCAAACGTTTGTAGATGATGAGCTATGAGGGGCTTGTTACCATGTGATGCAATATAAACAATTCGTTCGAGCAACGATAGAACCAAGTTTATTCCAAACAACCTTCAGTATATCGGCAATCAAAAGCTCAATCCGTTGGGTTTGTAAAAACCTTGTGTACATTTAAAACTCCTTATGCCCTCATTAGACGAGGACTTAAACTTTAATTTTTGCCCAGAATTTTACTGTCAAAAACGGAATCAGGCATGCTCAGTTCCGTTTTTGAGGAAGGAATGTTTTTGTCAAACAAGATTTGACAGAAAAAGTCTGGACAAAGATGACAGCTAAAGTCCTCGTCGCATCAATTTCAATCTCTAACGCATCTAAGTTTGTCTGTAACCCATCAGCGTTTGACTCGTATTCATCAGGTTTTGTTTCAAATTTTATTATTTGGAATGAATGTAAATATGATTATTGTATTATTTCTTGTATTACAAATAATTTTGCAAATCTCAAAACAAAAAGAAAAAGAGGCCAAATTGTTAATGAATTTCAAAGATTGGTACTAATTAAAAATGTATGGCAGGGATTGTAAACAAATAGAATATATGACATTTGACAGGTATAAATATGAGTTTATATTCCAGAATTCACCGCTTCTGTGTGGATTTTGAAAAAATGTACTCGAAAAATCGATACAAAAAGTCACTGTTAAAGGCAAAAGATAGTTTGAAGGCACCAATAAGTGATTATTTATTGTTGTTACAGTATAATTGTCTAAGAAAAACCAGAATTACCTTTCTCTATTTTCATGTTTCTCACAAGAAAAACAAAACTGATGAATTAAAGACACACTCAGATGCTTTCGTGGCAAAGTTTTGTGGCAACGGCTGTTACCTCTCATCATTCGAGAGCTTTTGCTGCCAACATCCAATGCTTGCACAAGCTGTTCGTGTCGATTGAATATCGAACATTCAGCTTAACAACACACCATATGGCGCTGGGTTTGTAAAACTCGTGGTTAAACGGTAGAGGAGGATGGGCTCTCACCGTTGTATATAGACTTGGGCATGTTGTTCAATTCTGCACAAAATAAAACGCTCTTACAATGCAAACAATCTGACTACCGTCGCTAACAACGGGAAAAAGCTTGCATTCGATTCCCTTAAGAAAACTCTGAAACATTTTGCGGGCAACAGAAACATGAACGCAGAAGTGATTGCGCGTCCAGTTCTATTTTCTTTCGATTTGTATCTCTCGCATCGTTGGCAGAAAAATGCTTCCAATTTCGGAACGGGAGTTACGAAAACAAAATATTGGCAGTTCCCTTTCTCCGGTACCCTCCCTTAAAATTTCCTTTTTTCAGCGATTGCAAAATGGTGTACCCAAACCGAGGAGAATCTTGCGAACTACTGTCCATCGCCAGGGGTCGTTCATTAGAACGATGTTTAGGGTTTTTCCTCCCTGGTTCGTGTCTTTCGAGCGAAGGAACTGATTTTCGTACGTTTGTGCAGTGTTGTCTACCTCGTTCCGAAAGCCCTTCACCGACGACGACGACGACGACATCGACAAAGCGCGATCTACGGTCCTCCGCCTCCGAAAGTCTCACTCTAACGAGGACAAAGAAAATTCCATCCGATCCGAGGAACGAATAACGAAGAACAAAATGACACCAAAAAAGAAACACCACTTCCCACTCTCCCGGTCGGGGACGATGGTAAAGGTAAACAGGAAAAATTTCTTGGAGAAAAATGGGGCAGCGGAAAACGAGGTGTTGGGTGGGGTGAGCCGCTTTCCATCGCTTCACCTTATGGCCACGTGGCGTTGTGTGCGGCCCGGCTAACGAATGCACTTTACTTTTCGCGTGCACCAGCTGGCGCTGAATGCGGGGTGAAAATATCCTGCTCACCGGTTGTGCTCGTAAAATTATAGTACATGGAATGTTTTCCAAAAAGAAAAACTACGAAATAAAAATGGTGGATAGAAAACGGCGCGCTGGCACAATGTGGCTTGGAAAAAGGAATCTCCTTTCGGGGCCGCTGGCTCCGATGCGCGTGGGAATGGTACGTCTTCAGCCAGCCAGCTAGCTAGCTTGGCTCGTTGGTTCGCGGCTCGACTTGTGCCTGATTCTCCACCGCAACCCCTCGGACCCATCGTTCCCCAAACATTAACCGACCCCCCCCTTTTTTGCATTGGGTCCATTTTGTGTAAGCTTTTTTAATTTTCTCCATTTCTTCACATTTTCCAGGTCAATCGCATCCTTTCGATTGCATTTTCCTCGCCCATAGTCCCTTGGCGTAAGCCTTCCTCTTCGTTTGCGCTGGGAGCGAAAATGTGATGGGATGGGAACATGTTCTCCATTGGCCCGTATTGATGTACAATGAGCAACGTTTTTGTCCTTCTACGGACTACGGCTTTTCGCCCACTACGATCGGTGAACGCTGGGCGATGGAGCCTAGATGTGTTCCTCCATGTCCTGGCATTGCATACTTTAACAACTCATTTTACTTGCACTACCAACGTTTGCTGCTGATGCTGCAGAGTACGGTAGCCGCACTTTGTCTACCACACCGATATGAAGAAAATTGAATTTTAATTAATTAGAAGACTAATTAGTGCACGCCCGAGCGAACGGGTGAATGGGAACGGACGCGCTAAAACAGTATCAAACACGACCGAGATACCTCAAATACACTGGAATGCAAAGGACACGGCGGCGGGTCGATGGGCTGAAGAGGAAAAACTTTGGAAAAGCAGCAATAAAAGTGCCTTGAAACAGAAGACAAAATATGGGTTGGGGCTGATTTCTGGATGCAAGGCGCTTTTTCATTAACTTTGTATATTTGTAGTTCGATACTGTAGGTGTTGTTTAAAGTGACACAAAAACAGCATTTGATTAATGCATGTATTTTTCAAATGGCACGTCAAATCCTCTTTTTGAAATTGATCCCCATTCGAGGAGAATTACTAAGCTCGACTGAGAAAAGGTATATTGTATGTCCAGATTCGAGATTCGAACCTACGGTTTGTAGCGTAGTCTGTTCTCACACTACCGCTACGCCATCAGTGCCCCCATTATCAATACGCATTAGTTTGGATAAAAAATCAGAAACAGGCCATACAAATATTGTGCCACGAAAATAGTTTCATTTATTTTCTTGTTGCCGTAATAATTTGAATCGTTTCAACGAAGGCATTTTGTGAAGGCATGGGGCATGGTTTACGGTTATCACCCAAACCTCCCTCCCCAGCTAAAGTGGGGGTGCACGGAAAAGCTCTCATCGAATCAATTAGCGACACAATAAAGTTCACCGTCAGCCGCCTCCGTCGGTTAAGTAAAACAATTACGCTTTCGAGTTGTCAACAACTCAATTAGCGGAAACAAATGGAAGCTCTGCCGAAAGCGACTGCATCGCAACAAAAAAAAAACCCAAACAAACACAGACACACACACATACATCTAACATGGCACCACAAAATCGCCACCTCACATACATCGATATTTATGTGCGCACGTGCAGAGGCGGAACATCGGATTGATAGTGGCACCGGTGGTAGCATAAAATAAATACTTCAATGAATCCACTTCCAACTAACACCACCACCGCAAGGGTGGTGCGCCACACTCTTTCCCCACCCGTTCTCACATGTTGGTCAACGATTCATTGAACCGAACGATAAATAAATCTGTCGACAACAATCGGTGAAAAGTTGGACTGCGGATGACTGCGGCATCCAAACCAAACGAAAAAAAAGAAAATGGTGGAAAAACTGGGAAACGCTCGTCCACATATCCTCGAGTGAAAGCACACGCGACGGGAAGAGTCCTTTTAGTTTTTTGTCCGGAGGAAAATCAAACCAGCACGGATGGACACACTCTGGGAGAGGTCTGGAGGAAAAGGTTCGCTTCATACCATCATCGTCGATCGATATCAGCCCTGTCCACGAGCTGACGAAGACGAAATTGACGAACGTGTATGAACATTTTACTTGCGTTCGGTTCCGCAATTGAATACTGTGGAAAAGGACACAAGACTCTTAATTGTATCGAGTAGAATAACAACAAAGAATGAACCATCAACGAGGTCCGTTTGGACTCCGCCGGGTTTAATGAATGATGGAGTAACGTTTATCTAGATCTTGATCAGCTCATCAAATCTACAAACGATGCACACACATACTGTGCGGGTCGTTAGTGTCTGACCGGCCCGAAGGGACTGACGACAATTTCAGTGATTGTAGAGAACTAGAGTTGAGTGATTCCAATTCAGAACCATGAGTCTGAGTGATTTTTTGCATCGTTTTAGAGATTGATGAATCATTCAAAGAGAGATTAATGAATCCCAAAGATTCATTAATGTTAAAAGCCCAGAAAACTAAAGTCCAAAAAGTGGGTGGAGGGACCCTTTTTTGTCGCTTGATCCACGCCAACGAAAGAATCAAGAAAATTCGTGGAAGATTCCTAAGAGATTCGTTAACGTTTGGAAATTAGAATACCAAAAGAATCATGCATCAATCTAAAAGAATCCTAGGTGAAAGATTCATATGAATAAATCTCACTTAAAGATTAACAAAAGCACAGCACTACAGGGACCCGATAAGAATCTCAAATTACTTTTAGGGAGGAGAACAAATGCGGTGAATCAATTTCCCTTTCGGGTAATGAAGGGGAGTTTTCGGTAAAAAAAAACATATACTAAGGAACTAGCACTTTACCCTTTCGAACTTAAAAAAAGGCATCCGAGTTTTGATTACCTTTCGACGTACTTAGATTTTTTTTCTTGCTTAATGCTCTCCACAAAACAGTAAGTATCTCATAGTTACATCAAAAGTACCTTCTGATCTCCTTTTTATAGCACCCTTTTTACAGCGTGTTTTCCCCACGGTAAGAGAGAACAGAATAGTGCAAACTCATCCCGTGTTTGGCATGGCCGTGGCGTTCCTAGAGACGCAAACCCACTTCCAGAGCGGTTTGACGATGCGGTGCATCGCTTGAACATCGTTTTAAATTTGCACAAACCACAACCGACGGGTGCAGGGTGGTCGCGGTGCGGTGCACGACGGGGACGGCCAGTCATCCCGCAGCTACCACATATCATGCTACGATACACACAGACGCGCGTACACATCAAAAGCATCGGCATCACAGGATGGATGTTCTGCTCGGCGAGCGAGTTGAGTAACCTTCGCCCACCTACGGGGCCGGCTGTCGATATCGACCGAACCGAAAGGACACGCAAAGGTGGGTTGTTGTTGCGGGCAGAGAGGAGAGCTGATGAAATGGTAAACATTCAATTACATTCACCCGATGGTTCGCCCCTATCCTCCCCCACGGAGCCGAAGGAAAAGGACATCGCTGCGTCCGACATATGTATGCGTTCACCGATAAATAGTCAACCCGAGAGCGTGCGAGAGTTGAAAGGGTGAAAATTGCATTGAACTGCTCACGTGAGACTCCCCTCCGGGCGGGTTTTCATCAGTCTACTATTTCGACACCGTTTGAACCCTTACCGGAAGGGTGTAATGTGATTACTTCAAAATACAAGTGAAAGAGAAAAGAACATTTATCATCAAGTACGATCCTCCACAAAACAAAAAGTTGTCGACATTTTCGGATTGAAATTAATTAAATCATTGTTCATCGCGTGCTTCTTCAAAGATTTTATCCGGTTTCAGATAATCCACTGGTTTTTTTTTTTGTTGTAAGTTAAACACCACGCATGGGAACAATTATCAGTACCGGGACAGCTTTTCGATGTCTTCTTTCCTTCCTTTAGTGAAGTGCAACAAGTGGAACCGGGCGAGTCATAAAGCTTCGCTCCGAACAAGGAACCAACCCCGGTGTGGGGCTTGAACCGGACACAAATCAAGCGGAAAATCTTTCTCCCCTCGCCCGTTTAGTGTGTTTTATGGTTCCGCTTCGTCGAAAGAATGCTGCACCATGAGTGCTTGTTCCATGTCCTTCGGGCACACACACAAGCGCGTGCGGCGAGGGGATGATTAAATAAAACGTATTTTATCCTTTCACAAAGAATCGATAGTGGTTTGCGCCAGCATTTCGCTTGCCTCCTCTCTTCCACCGATGCCACCCCCCCCCCCCCCCCCCCCCCCCCCGCAAGCGGCGATCTTTCCCCCTCGAGTGCGGCCTGTTTCAATGACCTGCCGCGGCAATTAGCCAGCCACGAGGAGAGTTCGTTCGGGAAATTGACATCGGCAAAAGTGCCATCGATCGATTGGTGTCGCATTGATATATTGCAGCGAGTTGATTTTCCGCCACAGATATTTATTTTATTTTTATTTTTTTTTGCATTTTCTGACAGCCGGAAAACCGTTCGCAAAACGATTTGACAATCTCGAAAACGCACGGCCATACGCTCGTGTGAAATAAAGTATTTGTGTCAAATACAAAAAAAGGACAAAACATGCAATCATTTACATCCTCCGCCGATGGTTTTCGCATTCCTCTTGGTGATCGATTTTTCGATAGTAAATTTACTGAAAGCTCGCGGAAAGCGATTGAAATACAATCGTTATGGATTGATATATTTCTCTCTTTGTTTCCCGTGGGACGAACGTTATTGGCATTCGCAAATCACCGGGCAGTTTATCAAGGGATGAAACGGGATTCGCTTTTAATAAATTCATTGCCAATATGCGCATTGGAGACATAAATTTATGATTAAGAAAAAAAGATGTACAGATAATGTATGCAATAAAGGAGAAGCCAAATTTAAAAATTAATAGAATATAAGAAAATAACATAGATGATAGACTAAAGAACATGACAATCCCAAAATGAAACTGGAAGCCACGAACGCTTAATCCGTGCGGCAACAAATGCATTAAATCGCATCCAATTTGTCATGGCGCAACATTAAAGAAGAAAACCCAGTTTGCACTTTCTTTCTTGAGCCATCCTGCCGGGAGCCCGTTTTTCTCGCGCTGTTTTAAAAACCGCTGCAACGCTGTTATCAGCTCACATGCCCCGTGAAACGTACGTGAGGTGACACTGATTTACGTGAGCGGTTCAAGTTGGTATATTAGTTTTCGGGTTTACGAAAGGAGAAAAAAAAACTGCACAAAACACTGACTTTTGAACCTATTGCTTCGAGGTTCCTGTGCATGCGAACTTTTCCCGGCCATACGGACGGAGAGAACAACCTTCTCTCTTCCCCAGGAGAGCGCATGAAACCTATCGGCGGAAGTAGACAACCTTCTTGTCGAGTCCTTTCATGTGTTACTCGCACGAACGGAATGTCAACGAGCTACCGAGGAAGAGCAAACAAAAAAAAGCAAACGAAGAAAACCCATCAGCAACCATCGTTCGGGTGCAGAACCGGAGCACATCGTCGTGTAAAGTGTGGTTTTCCGTTGAGCTTCAGGCTTCATCAAGGACATTGCTCCCATGGTTTCCTCTTCGTTTCGTGTGCTTACTTTACTTGCCAAAGGATAATCCTTTTCCGACGAAGAAAATTTCCAAGAAAGGAAATGTTCGCTTGCTCCACATTCTACTCCCGTGGGAGGTATTGTGGGGGAGGAGGGGCGAGGGGGGTGGCACGTGGGAACCATTACACCAATTGTGATCCATAGCTTTTTTTTTCGTCGGCGGAAGGAGTTTAGGATTCGTTTAACGTTTCTCGAGCATCTTAAACCCTAAATATTCTTTAAGGTATTTCACCATCGGTCTTTGCGATAAACCCGATACTGTTTGGAGAGTTGTTTTCTAGTTGGAGCTGGAATTTTGCAACTCGAACACACGTGCTTGCGTGCGTGAATTTAGGCACGCGCCACATGCACAACGGAATCAGTTTCTCGAAACGCGTTTGCCTTTTCCAAGCGGGCATGACAAATGTGTTTCGAGGTGGTATCTTCCTTCTTTACCGGCAAGGTTTGAGTAATAAACCATTTTTAGCATCGTGAGTGAGTAGTGTCATAAAAATGCTGACTTTACACAAGTTAAAGATGTAATGAACCATCCCTGTTAGGAACAATACAATGAAGAAACACAAGTTTAAAGCGATGAACTCCTCGGTGACCTACGGCTTATTTCGAATGTAAGCCAACCAACGGTTAACGAGAACCTTGTTAAACCGTTCGCGTTTCCGCCAATAAAACAAAACGTGACTTATTTCCACTTGAGCTCGAAGATGACACACACGTGCGGCACCGTTCAGAACCGGTTCCAGTGGAGTCGCACGTTTTGAAGCTTTCCCAGCACAGAGCGATCATGGGGAGACTTAGAGTTGGGAAGGAAATAGTATCAATCAAATTTGGCTTTTAAGCCGCTATTGAGTGTCTTTTAGCTCCCCAATTGAACTGCCATCATTACAATGATGGTTAGGTAAAAGAAAACTGAAGCCCTTTTGAGTCTATCCAAGTAACACATGGTACTTATGCTTTCTCTAAAGGGAACCACACATTTTAAATTTTACTTTCAGTTTTATTATTATTTACGGGACGTCAAGCAAGTTATTTTATACAAAGCATTGCAAAATTCAAGGAATTATCATTCATTCCAAGTTTAAATTGCATCACATCTTCCCGAAGCATATGGCGTTACTGCCCGCGGATCGATAAACCCGTCGCCGTTACGGAGAATAATGGTTCCGGGAGAAGACGGCATGCCTCAGGGGGGGAAAAAGGCGAAGAGCAAAACGACGAGCTGACAGAACGAATTTGGTAAAATTATGCTAACACGCAAAATGTGACGGCAATTAATCTCTTTTGCCTTCTGCAGCACTCTCTTGGCGCTTTCTCCGGTTTTCCTTTCCGCGCGTTCCGAGCTTACCGGCCACCGACCGGTACACCTGTTGTGGGCCGGCTGTTTTGCAGATGTTGCCTTAAATTATATCATCATTTTCATTTCCATCTCGTCCTCAGCTGGCACCATCGCCCGAAAACTGGTTTGCCCAACGGTTTGGTTTTGGCTGCTGCAAAGCGAGTGCCAGGTTTCTACCGTCTCTTGACCAAAAAAGGTCATCCTAATCGTAAAAATCGTACAGGGGGGGTTCCGGATGGGAGCAATTTGGAAGCGATTTGAATGTGCGATCAAGAAGAAACAGCGAATCGAACCCGATACGAAACGCAACGGTTTGAGAAACAAATACACTTGCAAAAGCAGTGTCATATCTCGCATCAGGTTATCGATAACGTGCGATTTTGAGCAGGGCATTGCAAGTGGGTTCTTATCGCATCGACTTCATCTTCACACTGCTTGGAAATAATTTTAAGTTACTGGGAAAAACGCCTTTAAAATGGGTTCCAAGTTCTTTCATAATTAAAGAAATATTTAATAAATGTATAGAATACCCGAGTGCTTTTATTTCAGTGCACCTCTTTGGTACAATGTTAAGCTCAGAGAGAGCTGATCAAGAAGCAACATTGGTGCCACCTATTAACACCACCCTGTCACCCCTCTGACTACCAATTTATCACCCTTTCTGAAGAACTCTCACAAATGGTTTACCGCATTTCATACGAGTCTAGGAGGAAAAAAGAAACCGCTACGCTAAACACAAAACAAAGGCAAAATAATCGCGATTTTCTAACGATTTACCCGGCGGGCGCCTCGGGACTTTATCTAAATGGCGACCGATTGGTGGTAATGAGTACCGGCACCACCGTAGATTAGAGGAAACGAGCGAAACGGGTAAGTGAGGTGCAAAGAAATGCTTCACACACATTTACGACGCCACGGTCAATGGGGTGTATGTGAAGTGGCCTGCAATGGACGAGCATTCGAAAGGGCACCGATGCAGCTTCGTCAAGTCTCATGTCTTCTTTGCTTGTTTTGCTCGTTTTTCGAATGTGAAGATGCTTCGTTTTCCTTACTTTTTTTAAACAGTACATTCGAAACCGAATCATCAAGGAGATCATTTTTTGGTCTAAAATAAAAATGGCCAATGTGAAAATCAATTTAATCTATTGAAGGATATTATCGAATAAAACACAAACACAGTTTAGTTAATAAACATGTCGAAGAACATACAGAAATGGAAATTAATGAAGCAAATCAAATGAGAAGTGAATTATCCATTTGTGTTGATAAACTATCACTTTGAACTCAATCGGAAACAAAAACATGTTTATGAACATTTAAGTAAGCTGTGCTCGCACCAATGTTTTCAATGTTAAACATTGAAGGAAAAACAAAACAAAACTCAACCAACAACTATCAGGTTCAGCCAACCGAAGGCCCGCGACCGCATAGTGCGCCACGTGAGGCCACTGTACGATGCCACAAAAACAACCCTTATTATTACAGCGGACATAAAACCGATCCGCGCACCAATACTGCCAGACAAGAAAGCGACGCAAGAAGGGTAAATGACGCAAGTCGCACCCTGTAGCCATTCGAAGGCGTCAAACAGCTGTATTTCAGTTTTCCGCGAGTATTCTACGCCAATGGCGGTGTGTGTAATAGGCACGGCTTGCCTTGCATGTCCGTGTGTATGCCTGTGGTTGCGTGTTACAGTGCCGAGGGGGTTAGGTACGCCGCTTGATTGTGCAAAAGTGATGACTGCCGTGACAGCCGAAGGGCTCATCAGCAGGATCATCGGCTTCGTGTGGCCATTACTGAGCTCGGGTCGATTTCTGTTTCGTTAATCGAAAAGCTAAATTATTGAGGAATCTTCATTCTTCCACGAAGCAGGTTGTTGCGAGAAGGATAACGCATTCCAAGCAGCACTGGGTTTTTAGCATAATGATAATTCTTTGCACTCATTGAGCAGGGAGATCATCATCAGCATGGTAATTTAATTCACATAATCAGTCGCCTTCCCACTGACGACCATCACATCACACACATACGAACGAACGTACGAACACACCCCGACCGACAACAAAAACCACCCGCGGAAAAACAAGATCAGCCGCAATCGATTAGCATCGGGAGCAGGCGAGAAACGATTAAGCACATGAATAATTTCAGCGACTTTGTGGCGATGGCTTCGGCGTTCTAGCGATGAATTTATTTCCTACCGGACGCCCACACGTGCCGTGACACGTTGGCGTGCCCGGTTCATCCACGTGACGCGGAAAACTGTGCTTCCGTTTCGGCGTTATAAATAAGTTTGAAATCGATTTCCCGGACGTTTTAACTGAAAAGCCTTTACCTACGCAGAAACCGCGCTGGAAGTCACATTGTTCGTGGAAATATGGCAAGTGAAATTATAACAAGATTGTATAACTTCGTGAAAGAAGGAAAATATTGCTCTTTTAAGCAATACTAACGAAATAATCAATAGAATTAAATAAAAAATAAAAACATCAATTATGTACTCGAAGAGCACGTTCATTAAAATTGCTCTAAAGACATCTTATCAACAAAGCATTTCAATACCATTTATGCGACATACAATCAAACTTTCTTAAGGTGTCGTTTCGTTCTACAACCTTTTGTCCCAATTGTAATTTTCCTTATGTTTGCCCTCTTTTAGGCTTTTATCATTAAGTGTTCTACAGCCACCCCTTTCGAGCTTGAGTGCAGAAAGTTCTTTTCCGCTTAAGTTTCCGTTTGACGAGTGCCATAAAGGACTCTACATCAGTTTATTTTAAAACGAGCGACCCGTTTCCGAAACCGTCTGGCCCGGGTTGAAGCGGTCGACGTTATGTTCTTACATAAAACAGCAACATATTTCCGTACGTCAAGCGTAGGAACACGATGGGCTGTAATTTTCCCCGGCTGGAGTTTTGCTACGGCCAGCCCAGCAGCATCGAAGCTTACGGACGGAAGAGCTTCATTCACGAAGATTGTTTAGTTTTAAATTGTAATGCATTCCTCTTCTCGTACGTACGTACGCACTCCAGGCTTTTTCAAAAACCTCCAAGCACAATCTGCACGGCATATTCTTGAAGGTAACACGTGCAAGCATCAACCGGCTGTGTGGGAGTATTCTGGGGAGCGAACCATTTTCTCAATGAATCCACATTCTCTGTTCCACACACACCCCCCGAGTCTCGCTTTACGTTTTCACTTGCGTAATGGGAAACCATAAAGATTTGCTCCCGGCAAACTGTACATAGAAAAACGTACCGAGAATCTCGCCAACAGCGAAGAATATGAGTTAGCGCAACGGGGAGGAAACTCTTAAAGGAAAAGCGCACGGAAAAGTTGCAACATTACATGGCGAAAGATTTTGGTCCCTGCCACGATGATTGTTAAAACTTTGAAGGGTTTCAATGAAATGGAAATGCAAGTTCTGCTAGTTTCAGAGTGCTATAATTGATGAACATAACTTACAGTAAGGTTGAAGAGACCAACCATTGAAACATAAAAATAAACAGTGCAACTGCATTTTTGAGACTTGGTAAAGACTTGGAGTAAATCTATTAATTTAATGGTGAGTTTCGGTGTAATCAAGAAGTACATTTTGGGTACAAATTCTACTTGCTTAGTTGGCCCATCGATCCTGATATTTGAGTAACGTACCTGAAACGAGAAAAGGAAACAAAATATTCATGAGAAATAATCTAGTTTAATTTATTCGACAATATATAATATCCATTCGAAGGTTTTAGTATATATCCATAAATAAAACTCTTTTTTTTAAATAACCGTTTCCATAATCTTGTTAGGTTTAAATTTAGGTTCTGGTTAAATAATTACTTTGATAGGCAACTGAGCATAGAAAAGTAGCCAATTACACCTCCAACTATCAATACCTGAGATCAAAGGTACTATCCATAAATATCAACACTAGAGATATGTGTGACTAAATTGAACTACAACACAATCCGGTAAATTGTTTACCTACCACAGCAGCAATGCCCTGATGGCACCCAGGATCCTCACTCTCTCCCCCCGAAATAACGAGAGCTATCAAGTAGAAGGGAAGGCTTTCGAATGCAAATCATCTCTCCCCCCTCCTGGGTAATGGCTGATGGAGTGGGATTGAAATGGAATTTAATCAGTCCATCATGCCACTAAATGGCACAAAGCAATTAACAAATTACAGAACAGAGATGCCTGGGAGCAGCGAGGGAATGATGTGGTGGGGGTAATAAAACAAATGAAACTAGTAGCGCATAGAAATAGGTGCTCCAATTAAACACATTAAAAAACAAAGCAAGAGGTAACAATATTACAGTCAACAAAAGCGTTAACAGAATAAACTGTTGCCTCTTAAATCCTTTCCATAAATAGGACAGTCGATAAAACAACTAGTATTATTGAAAAAGAAAGAGCAAGGTGACAGATTTTCCAAGCGAAGTCGAAAGACTACCCCCGACCGTCCGTAGCAGTTACAGAGAAATAAGATGCAACAGTGAACTATTACTTCACGCGCCATCAGCGATAATTAACACCGTTTAACTGAAGCGTGTAATTCAGGGTAATTGTGCTGCCAGCGCGCAAGAGATACAGTTTATTTTTATAGTTTAGTTGGCACCCACGGGTTTAAGAATTGAAGTGTAAATCGTAATATTTCGTGATGTAAACATTCAATTCGTTGTGACGCCAGTTTGTCCCGAGAAATATTAGTTCATGTCTCATTTTCATTTGTAGTGCAGACAGTTGATCACTAATTGCGAGTCTTTTATGATTCGCCCTTCGGGTTCATTACGGATGTCAAGCGTTCCCATGTTCCCCTGGACAGGTCTGTCGTGTCCCGGGACGACGTATGCCGGGGCCCATTACACGGCGTCCTAGCATCCATAACCCACACGTCTGCAGCTGTAACACATCAGTACTCAAAGGAGCGACCCACAAGCAATCGCACACCACCTACCTAGCACAAGGACTTCTTACCGGTTCTACCTACACCGCATGCGGCTCAACAGGAGTCTGACAAACGTCGAAACGATTGCTTCTGCGTACGGACGACGGTTGCCGGCAACAAACAACGAGCAGTAGAGAAAGACAGAGAGACAGAGAGCAAGAAACCCAAAGGCGACGCAACGAAAACTGCCCGAGACAGTTGAGAAATTGTCATATTGTCTAGCCGGGAAAAGGGATTTCCTCCGTAACGGAACGGGCCGGGACGCCTGGCGGGGAGGGAGAGGGTCTCAGACGAATGACAAACAATGTGAGGTGGAGAAGGGCGAGGGCGAGAATGTCGTCTTTTGGCCACCGGCAAAACGGAATTCCACTCCGTCGTCTCGTCCGTTTTATGGGTGTGATTATCGTCGGTGGCAAGCTGTCCCCCGGAAACCACTCCACTCCTGAGCTGAGGAGTCAGGTTCGTTGTCCAGTCCCTTTGTGTCACGGGGACCGGGGGGAGAAAAAGAACGTTGTTTATGCTGGCCACAAATATGGATGGTACGTGCGCGTGCGATGCTGCTTAATTCAAGTGTTCAACATTATGTGCATGCCTGGCTTTTTTTTTTTACTCCTTTGCAGTTTTTGTTTTGCACTCTGTCTGTTTGTACTTTCGAACGTCCTTGGTAGGGTGGAAGAGCAGTAATAAATCTTTTTCCCTTCTTGAAATAAAATGGTTAAATGCGTTTACCATCAAAAATTCTCACATTCATGTAAATCAATAAATCTAAAGCTGCTGAGGAAATTTATGCGAGGAACTTCTCTACTCTACCAGAACAACATTTAAACAGCACTGAAATGGACACAACTCAGAATGAAAAAAAAAGACTTGAGAAAGTAACTCCAATCAACTCCAAACAACTGTCAGCGATGAATGGCGTATGGTGAAAGAAAAAAGGAAGCCCCTTTACTTTTCCCCTTTTTGCTCTTTCACTCACCCCTAACCGCAAGGACACTTTCCGGGAAATCTCTCAAAGGATCGTGAATGTCATCTTTATGCCGAGTAAAAATTAGCTCCCGTCATGCCACCCCCGGCGGGAGAGCTTTTCCAACTCACGCTACTTAAGGGGCAGGGGGAAAATGAAATGAAACCGATTAAGCGTTCGTGGAAGAACAAAAAAAGGCGCAATGGAATGGAAGATGGCGACGAAAAATGGCAACCAGGGAGAACAAAAACCAGCACGAACAGCAGCAAGCAAACTAACGATGAAGGTTTAATTAACGTTGTCTCGCAGTGGCCATAGTGAGCCGAGGACCCGGACGGTTCCAACCGCACACCGTCGGATTGGCCGTTTTCCGAGTAAAGACAACCGGGCCTAACACAGCCGTCATTCCACCGTACTTATCCTCTCATCATACACCCTACCTCTCACTCTCTACTCGGATGGCAAATTATTTCCAGTTCGCAATTCAAGTTCGCATTTTGCATAACTTCTCTTCTTGTTGCTGAAGTCGTTTTCGTGGAACTATCCCCGTCATCGCATCAAAACCACCGTTGCACTACCCGACTCGTGTCAGTCCAACGACCTTGGCATACATTCGGGCTCTCACCTTCTCTAGGTAGGGAAACCGGTGGATCAGGAGAGAAGGGAGCAAGTTTTTACCATTGACAGCAGAAACACAACAAAGAAAACATTGCAGCAAAGGGGGTGTACACAAAAAAAAACAGTACGCCTGCACGAACTTCAACCACCTATTTCCAAACCACCACCAACACCACCACCCCCTGGAAGGAATAACAAAACCGAAGCCCTACAACGCAAAAGGAAACCTCACTGACCAACCAACCAAACTGAGTTTTTCATCAACTAATCCATCCAGGAAAAGAAGCGGATTAGGGCAGCATAAAAAGAAAGAATCATGAGCCGCACCATTGATAGCCACGTAGGAAACTTTGCTCTTCCGGTGGAAGGGTAGGTTAACTTCCACAATTGTTTTAGCTCCACTCCACACCAGGGTTGCGGGAAAAAAGAGACCGGTTTGTGCTACTAATTTGACTATTCACGCTTTTCGAACAATAAAAAAAAACACACAAACACACACGAAACAATGTTTTCAAAGTGAAAGGGACCTGCCAAGGTTGGCAGGCCGGAGGGAACTGGAATTCGTTAAAGGTTAGCCATGACCTTCCCATGAGCCTCTCTCGGGTATGCGAACTATGACACGTGCAATGTCACGTTCATGGCAGCAGTAATGGCATAACGACGAACCTTGCGATACCATCGATTGTGTGTTGGTTTGCTTTCTTTGTTGAAACGACAACATTTTCATTGTGGGGCGCAAAAAAGTTTGATACTAATTTAACGTTGGGAGAGGACTGGGAGAGCAAACATTGAAAAGATGATGAATAAATAAAGTCAACTGTCAATTTGGAAGTGGCATTAATCCAAAACATCCTGCTAATAAACTGTAATATCAAATCAATTTAAAGTGAATCATGATTTGTGACCTTTCATGAACCATAAATCACTTGAAATATTCACATTTTCCCTATCACTTATGCATCGATTGATCTTTTAGTTGCATCGATACCACGAGAGGTTAAAGAGGACAAATTAACAGTTTGCATTCAGAAGGATTGGACTTTAACTTCGATTTTACAACCACTAATTCGAAATTATCCCACCCGGTTTTATTTTATCGCCCGGAGATAAAAGTGGTTTAACTAGTTGAAATAAAACCATCAAATGGCTGATTCCTCCGCCGCACGCACAAACACAAGCACACACACACACACAGCTTACCGAGAGCAATTGCAGCAGTCGAGCAAATGGTTTTACCGCACAATCGCCCTTCCGTTTGAAAACAAACTTCTCACTCGAACGAGTCAACTCGACAATCCAACTTGTCACCGAAGCTCATAAAAACGGCCAATGCGATGCGCCACGGGAACAGCTTCACTTAATCTACGAGAATCGAATAATTGCTACCATAAAAGAACGATCATCGATTTAATGTGTTTTCCATTCACCCTCCCGAAGGTGGGTTTTCGTGGCGGGGAGTCGGGAAGAGATAGTTGCAACTTGTAATGTGCTTTTTGTTACGATCCGTCAAAGTTAAGAAAACATCCACCGGAACTATTCTGACAAGGGGGTTTTCTTTGTACCGCAAGCGACAATCTTCCTCAACAAAAAAAAACGAATGGACGAGAACGCTGAAGAAACTTTGCGTTCACAACTGGGAGTTCTTTCAAGCTTTGCGTAAAATTCTGAACTACTGTTTCGAATTTCCACCCCCATCAGGCGGTGAAGAAACATTTCGCTCTTTATCACCCCGCATCGATCATCGCCAGATGGAGAGCGCCCGGGTTTAGGCGTGAAAATGTTTACCGTACGTACTCTCGCACAAGCAGTACACCACAGTTAGCCTTTCCTTGCACATAAATCAACGCTTGGTACCGAAAAGGAAAGCAACAAATAAAAGACAACCCACGGGGAGCGGTGATGCAAAAATACTCCAAGAGTGGAAAAAAATAACACGTCAAAAGCAAAGGAAGACAACGGCCGAGACGGGGTGCACGAGACGAAAAGAGATTAGTGGCCGTAAATTTATTTGTATTTGATTTATAGCGATGCCATTATCGTGTACTCTCCAACCCCGAAGGAAAACGGGTGTACCGAGGAGAGGAAAAGCGTCCGGGTCGGTCCGGGGCACAAGTATGCGCGCTTATGTTGGTTCTCCAGTGAAGCGGGAAAATCCATCATCCGACCGGTCCGGTAGAAAACCCCACCCTCATATTCATTTCCCACCCTCCCCACACTCACTCCTTGCCTTGCGCACGGAAGGTGATGAAGAAAATTGATTTTCTTCGCACGCCATTCCCGGTCATCCCCCGCTCATACAATTTCCCGCCCGATATTCGGAGGCTCGGCTGTCGCCCGACGCCGTCTATTACATAAACAATGATTAGGCAGTCAAAACATACACACGCCTCCCTAGAGCACACCACCACCACCCTCCCGCACACATAGTAGTGCACAAGAGGACGAACTCACACCGCCCGGTTGAAGGTGAAAATGCTCGGTGAAAATCGGACAAGGAAGTTTGCACCGTGTAGTGAAATTTACGACGCACACCATTTAGGACTAAATAAGTGTCAATTATGCAATGTAATCGCACCGAAGCAGGTGCGCATGAAATTGCCGTAGGAAACATATCATGTACAAAGGCATGACAAAGGGAACACACAATGCCAAGTGTGTTTGTGCTTGTAGGCTGGCTCCATGTAAAGTGTCAAATAGTGTTACAGCGAAGTGCGAGCTTAGCGTGGTTGTTGATAATAATGTTAAAGTTGGCAGAGGTACATAGGGTAGCAGCGATTCACTAATTTCCTGTGTGGCATAATTTAATCCATAACGTATTAACGCACGAAAAAGGTCATCCATATTAGCGGATGAACGGGCCGACCTGCTTCTAATCTGCTTTGAACCCGCAGAAGTTTCAGCCACACACACACACACACATAAACACAACACAGTCAAAGTTATACCAACAAAAAGACGAGAAGAAGCACGCGTCGAGATAGCAGGACCGTCTCATTAGACGTCATCCATCATCTTGACCCGGCTGAACTCCGTCCAGCTTTTGGGTGTTCATTAAGTTATACGTGTTTATTTTTTTGCCCCCATTTTTTGTGACTTACTTTTCTTGTCCGATCATCTTCGATTCACGCACCTTCTGACAACGCACCCCCGAGGGAGGTGTGGGGTGGGGGTAGGGGGATGACTGATAAGGGATGATTTATTTATATTCTTTCACAATTTTCGAGCGAAAGTAAAAATATTTCATAAAAGTGTAGTTGAACCTTCTACGTCCATCGGAAGGATATTCTTAGATTATATTTCATCCAGGCAACATTGCAAACATCTTGTCGAGTCATGCAGGGGAGAACAAAGGGCTTTGTACGGTTGCTTCTCAGACTGACTTTGCTTAGAAGCGGTACACTATCGTGCGCACACACACACATACACCAACACACTAGAGTGCGGTAAGCACCTTGAACTTTCGCTCACCTTCGTCTCGAGTGGTCATTAGCAGGGAAGACAGGTTTAACAGAAATTAATGTGACTCGACGTCTCTAATGAATTGGGTCGAGAAGCACGTAACAAATACCTAACGAAGCGAAGCGTGTGCGGGGAGGTTTTCTGCCAAATTTTGCGGAATAATTACATTTACTATGATCGAAAGGTTTCTATCTCCAACCGTGGTGGATTTCGTTGAAGAAACGAAACTCGCGGAGTAACCAGGTGTGACTTGTTCATGCAAGACATTACTTGACTAAAATTACCCTTTCCAGTTAATGTAATCTCTCGCAATTTCAATGAATCGCTGTAGCAATTAAGTATGTAAACCACGTAGGCTGAATACCTAAAATACATCTTAACACGCTACGCCGATAAATCATCCAAGGACAAGGCAAAAATCAAACGGAAGCATATTTGGGCTTTCCTCGGCATTGAGACTACGATAGCGTGACTCTAATGCTACTTCAATTATAACACAAAAACTCGACTAAGAACACGAGTACCCATAAAGAACACACTACAATATTCACTACAATTGAACAATCGTTGAAAGTAAATAAAATTATTCCGAAGGACCAGACCGAGGCTTGAGTCATGAAAAAGATTTACAATAAATTGTATGACACGATGGAAAAATAAATCGCTTCTCTCCGTTTTCTCATCATTCGATTTCATAACACCCGCTTCTCCGCCCGACGCGGTGTGATGCAGTTGAAAAGGACGATGAAAGCAAAGTACGGCATTTCCTTAACCTCCTTTTAGGTGCGGGTGTGCGCGCCCGATGAGTTATTGCCGTATATTAAAGTGTAAGTGAGAAGCATCAGCGGCCAAATCGTTTACTGCTAGGTTGGTTGGTTACGATTTATTAACGGCATTACCATTAATTGATGGTACTGCAGTCAATCGTGCCCGTTCTCAATCTTTCAACGTCGTACTTTTTGGGATGAAAAGTATATTTAAAACTGGCCGAAAGTCAAGCGCATATATGTAAGTTTGTAGCAACTGCTTGAACCAGCAGGTTCTCAACCAACTTAATATGTAAGTTGTAAATAATGGTAAGGAGAGCACCTAGCTAAAATTAAGCTAGGAAATGTTCGTTAAGTTTCCAACTTTCCCCAAACTGGAACTCAATTTCTTCGCTTAGTCTTTTCCGCGTTTTGCTTTTAATTGATAATTACGAAAATATCCCCAACGTTGCCCGAGGCAGATAAGACTTTTATTGCCAACTCATGCCGTTTGCTGGGAAAATTAGAGCTACCACCCTCTCCTTCCGTGTGGCAACAAACAAGTTGTAACTACTTTGCAAACTTACGCTACCGCACGGTGCAAGAAAGGCTTCAGCGCAAAAGAGGCATCTGGCTGTTAGAATTTTTATTCTGAAATTTGTTTTAGAAAGACGAAGTTTTCAAAACTAAAGCAGCTTCATATTTTAAACACGAAAAAGTGTCATATTTCAATTTCAATTTTTTTTCAATTTCAATTTTAATTTATTTTACATTGTTTGCCACGCGGGCTATACAAAGTATTTCTTAAAACTATAGATACACTTAAAACAAGAAGACCAAGTACAAGAGGAGGAGAGGAATGGATTACATGAGGGAGTTGTTAAGACGTGAACGAAAGGAAGGGATGGAGACGTTGTAGTCAAACAGGTGGCTAAAGGTATTGAAGGAAGACATGGCGCGGATAAAAGGACCATTTTGGGAGAAACGCGTACGGCGCGTGGGAATAAGGAGAGGAGGCCTTTCCCGAAGGTTATGGGAAGGGACATATAGAGGGATATGAGAGAGGAGTTCCGGAGCGTCAGTGGAGTGTAGGAGAAGTTGGGCGATGAAAATAGCCTGAGCGTTCCGGTGGCGAGTCTGAATCGTGGATAGCCCCAACAATTGACACCGCGACTCGTAAGGCGGGAGGGAGGAGGCATTGTAGCCGAGAAGACGCCTCACCGCCAGGCGCGTGAAGCGTCTCTGCACCCCCTCCAACCTTCCCAAGGCGGTGACACCTGTTGGGGTCCATACCACGGAAGCATACTCGAGGATCGGTCTGACCCAGCAGCAGTAAAGCGCCATCAAGCAGCGCGGGTCCCGCACTTCCGATGCCAGGCGAGAAATAATCCCTAACAAACGGTTGGCCTTGCACACCACCTGGTCAATCTGTACATAGAAGGACAAGGCAGCGTCAAGCCACACCCCGAGGTCCCTGACAACCGACACTCGCGACAACGCAACGCTACTAATGCAGTAGTCGAAGTGGGTCACCCCAGCGGAGCGACTGAAGGATATGACACAGCACTTGGATGTGCAGAGAGTCAATCCATTCGCAGAGCACCATTCAGAGAAGCGGAGGAGGGATTCTTGCAGGAGTAAGGAGTCGGAAGGAGAGGATATGGGAAGGAATAATTTGACATCGTCAGCATACAGCAAGTGCCCATTAGGAGGCAGCACACTGACACAGTCATTAAGGAAGAGAGAGAACAGGAGAGGGCTGAGGATGCTGCCCTGCGGAACACCAGACACCCCGATGTACGGATCAGAGAAGGTACCCTCCACTCGCACAGAGTAAGACCGTCCGCTAAGGAACGATCTGATCCAGGAGTAAAGAGGCTCCCCAATCCCCAGCCGCTCGAGTTTTGCCAGCAGTAAGCCATGAGGCAGGCTGTCAAATGCGGCCTTCAGATCGGTGTAAATGACGTCAAATTTCGCATGATATCTTCAATTTATTATAGAGAAAAAAATTGCAAAACTTACAAATTCACATTCACATAAATAGGTTTAGAAAATAAGAAATCCAAGCTAATTAACCCCAGAAGCTCAATTCGTCATTGCGAAGCAACCGAACTGACTCGATTAAAACTCAGAGGAAGAACAGAAGATAATACGGTCTTTAATGATTTATTGATGCCAGTTAAATGAAAAGTAAACAATAGGTTGAACGTCCCTTTGACAGCCTCCAGTCGCATTGAACGGAAAAAATACAGTCTCCAACCTCGAGTAAAAATATTGAACCTATTCTAATTTCAAGAAAATATCAAGCAAGGAGAGAATAATTGAAAGCGTAGAAAAATTATCATCAGCTTTCAGTTTTATTTATTACAAGCTACCAACACCATTTTGCTGCCAGAAGAACCTTACGTCTCCGGTCTGCAATCTCTTCCCAGAAACTCTAATCACCAATGATGTTTAACAGTTTTTCATCACATTCTTTTCTCCCGTTTGAAACCTTACGATGATAGCGAGGAAAAGAATATTCATCCAAACGCGGAAAATGATACCGCCGACTGTTGGAGCTGGAAAATGTGTTCGACTATTATACAATTATCCTTCCACTACTATTACTCTCTTTTGCCCAAACGTTGGCAGCGAAACCACCGAGTGCTTCGGGGAAATGTAGGCAAGAGCATTTGCAACGCAATCACGCGGAAAAGCGACCCACGGGGCCCGATTCCCGGTATCGGGAAACGGTTCAACATCCTTCTACTACACTGCTCTCGTGGTTGAGTAAGGATGAGTTTATTGTTCGACTGAAGGAATACGATATCGGGTGCGGGGGGCAGGGGAGGCACTTTTCCTTTTTAAAGCGCTTTCCTCGAACACAGAGGAGGTATAACAGAGGGCCTCCTCTGTCATTTCAGCCCGCGGGTTGCTATACCCCCCAAGTGAGAACTGACTGATTTTGACATCTGATGTTGTGAAGAGAAGGAGAAATGAATGGAGCCAACGAGTGCGAATTCGTCCTGACGGCGTGGAGAAGCGGTGGAAATTTGAAGCCTAATTTGTTTTGGAACCACTCAGCGAAACAATGCAGACAAAATGCGGATGCTGTCAAACAGAGCCCGGGGCAAAAGCGGCTTCCGCCGAAGAAAGTGAACGAAAGAAATTCGGCGAATGGCTGCGAATCAAAGCGGCGAAGCGCGCGCTTTTTTGCTCATTTGGTATTTGGGACATTCATTTCAAGGATACAGATAGCCACAGGTAGTGTTTTTTTTTTGTGTTTACTTTGGTCATTTAAGTAGCGAAATCTTAGAGTTAGTAATTTGTTTAAGATATTGGAGAAAATATTAGAGATGCATATACAAAATGAAGAAGAGAAATATTCAAACAAACTATCATAACGAATGTAATAAAAGCAATGCCCTTTACTTTTTTCACTGTCCTAGACTCGATAGCATGAAAATGAAAAATTACGGCGAGTGACAATCCTGTAAGCGACATCGCAAAAAGAAATCCTAATATAGGACACCCACACACACACCCACCCACCATTCAGGATGGACAAAAATAGTTCTCTTCGCTCGAGGTGGTGGTTGTTTCTCAGGCGCACACTGACCAGCCCCAAACAAAGCGAACAATATTTCGCTCGCTAGCAACGACTAAAGATGACCGGCCCCGTGCTTTTTCTTCCCGCCCCCACCCACCTCAGGTACCTCAGAAAAGCATTGAATCGTAATTTATTATACACCGGTCACCGGCACCCACCTCCACCGACTTTCCACCAACGCGCCCGGCAAATAAAAAGGAAAACTGTGCACCACCGCACTTGGGTGGCCGCCCATTTATCCTTTATTGTGGTCGCACACACACACACACACACACTCTCGCAGGACGATGGGCACGCGGACTCACTCGGCAAAAAAAAAAGGAAATGGAAAACAACACAAGTACTCCAATCCCATATTACCAACGAAACCAACCCACCTCCCTGGAACTCAGAACAAGCGGCAAAAAGCGCTAAAACGTTCCACCTTCCCGAAGTTCATGCTCCGTCACGTACACCTTTTACATCTCCCACCACGGTGCTCCTCCGCCACCCCGAAAACCCCACCCGTCTGGAATGCTGGAGGATTTTCCTTATCTCTCCTGCCCGGCACGTAGAAAGCGGGCGTAAGTGGATGTATGTGTGTGCGTGTGTGTGTGTTTGCGAGTAGGTGCTTCCATCGAAGCGTGAGCAAAATGGAAAATTGAATTTCAATTTCCCTTGGTCGCCGGGTTCGCCCAGTAAATTCTAGCTGATATCGGAAGTGCGACTCAGTTGTTCCTTTTGCCTGGATGAAGAAGAAAAAAACCACCCCGTTTTGAGTGGAATGTGACTTCGTGCACTTTTGTATCTGTTTTCTGGCCTCCCCCGACCTTCGGCGAGGGAATATTCAAACAACCAAAGGAACTGTGTAAGTGCCTTGAAAATCATTCGTTTCACAATGAATAAGGTGTACGGCTTTCCGATTCTATCACGCCTAAGCCACTTAACAAAGTAGCTTTCTCTTTAAAACAAACGTTGAAACATAGATTACGCAAGGGTTAGCTACTTCATTAAACTCGAGCGGTACATTACGACAGCGGTACCTTGCTTCCCTTAAAAGAGTTACATTTTAAATACAGCCCCCAAAATGTTCACAAAGGAACTAAATCGTGTCGGGTTTACGTGGTTTAAGGAGGAAGAAAAAAAGCTATAACTCTCCACAGCAAAGTGGAGCAGACATAGCCATGTAGCAGCCATTTTATTACTGCTCGCGGTGCCAGTTATGTTTCAAGTCCTTGAACCAAACCACCCCAGACCGAGTGTTGGAGGATGCGGTGGAGAGCAGTTGCAAAAGCCCTCCGTTCACCTCGCTAAAACCGCCCAAAAAACAAAAAACAAGGAACAAAACAAAAAACCCAAAGCACCGCATCGCACACAGTTTTAGGTACAACTCTTGACGGCTGAGGTTGAGGAGTTCGGGACCTCTTTCAGCTTTATTTGCGAAAAAATCTCTCCAAACAGCGGACCATCATGTTTGTTGCCTCCGGCCGGTTCGCTCGGTGCATTTAATTTCAACCGCCGTCACCGTTGCATGTATGTGTACCACCAGACCACTCCTCCTTCTCCTCCTCTCTGCCCCATCCCACGACGTCCTTCCTTCTCGATCTGCACAAATCACTGCATTTTATGAACCACAACTCAGCCGACGATTTAGTCAATCCATCTCATCCGTCCGTTTCATTACGATTCCTTTTTCCCATGGCTGTACTTTGTTGGCGATATGTCCCCCGCGCCATCTCCCGTTCCACTCAACCGTTCGTCCGAACAGGAAAAGCGTCACCGCGTGGTAGATAGCAGCCCGTTACTCATTCGGATTCGGAACCAGCCGGGGGTATGAAAGTCGTCTGCCTCGCCAAATGCAATCGCGTACGTCTGCGAATGACACCCGGGCTTAACGTTTGCACACACATAAATGAAAACAATATTCAGCACCGCTCGGAAAAACCCGCGCCCGGGACACCACAAGGTGATTCGGGAAGGGGAAGGCGGGGGGAGGTTCAGCGGGATAGGCAACATGTTTTGTATGAAATTTTGCTTTTCCATTGTTGCTCGACATTTGTACTTTGCTCGTGTACAAAAGATAGTGTTTTTCTTCTTTTTTTTCCTCTCTTGCAAGCCAGTGAAATGGAAAAATTTCCAAAAAATTGTTACATTTCCCACCAGGAGTTTTTTCGGGAGTTATACTTTTTATGCAAAAAGGAGGAAAAAATAATATGAAACCCCCTGCCAACGAAATAGCACGGAATGCGCTCTCCCCTGCGAGAATAACTCCAAAGTGTAGGAAAAACTAGTTGGCCAAGCCCATGGAACCCTTGCATAATTATTTTTAGCTTGAGAAGCGAAAAGTTTCGAATGAAATTGGAGAAAAAAAAATGAACAGCGCTATCTTGGGTAGCGCAACAAAACAACAAGGATAACTTATGTGCATCCAGCCATCGGTGTGGCCTTTACATGCACTTGTGTCGGTGTGTGATGTAAATTCCCAAAAGAAGAATGTTGTTTTGTCTTATATTGAACCACAGTATATGGTACTTTTTTATGTTTTGTACGTGAATCACATGGTTTCCTTTACCATTGCATTCGCGAACAAAAAACATGTTCATGTATATAACTACCGAATGGTGTGCGATTTAATTATTTTTGTCGAAATGAATTTTATGTTTCCCTTTGTTTCTCGCAAAATAAAAACCAGCACACGATAAAGTAGGTTTTGAAGGAACGTTTCGGATTTTCAATGCAAAATAAGACTAAATTTGAAATCATCATGTGAGGATTGAAGTGTATACCACCCCGTTAACAACCAACGGGTTCCAACTAATTTTGTGCCTTGGCAAAATTCATTCATAAGAATCATTCACCTAAGATTCATTACAATGGATTCATGAATCTTTTGGGATTCGAATCTTCAAACGTTTATGAATCTTTCGAAATCTTAATGAATTTTCATGAATCTTTCATCATCTTTCACGAATCTCGGATTTATGAATCTCTCATCGAAAGATTCATGAATCTCCCATCAAAAGATTCATGAATCTCACATCGAAAGATTCATGAATCTCTTATCGAAATATTCATGAATCTCTCATCGAAAGATTCATGAATCTCTCATCTAAAGATTCATGAATCTCTTATTGAACGAACCATTCAGATCCATGAATCTGATTCTGAATTACACAACTCTAGTTCTAACACTTTATATCAGGATCGATGTGCATGGAAGTGCATCTTTTTTCTGCCAATGTCAAGCATTTAATTTTGATTCGACTCCAGTTTAGTTCCGTTCCCAGACTTCTGGCGTCCTTTGAATCGTTTCGTCCACCGAAGCATTCCGTCCTCCGTCTAGCCGCAAAGGACCAGCAACGATGTGTAATTAAACTTGCAACAACCGGATCATTTGCTCTTTCGATCGTCCAACCGTCGGTCGGTCGGTAGTCGTTCGTCGTCATCGTCTCTTATCCTTCGGGTTGATTACTCCCGGAACCGACGCTTCACAGGCTGGAGGGACCGAGTTTGGTCGTACGGTGGTTGTGACACACCAGCAGAACAGCTTGTGACGTGCAGTTTTCCCAGACGGATTTTTCGGCTGCGGAACGGATGCGGAACGGATACGACGAGCGCACTCTTATGCAAAAGTAAGCGCGCGACCGGCAGAAAACACACCCCGGTGGTTCTGCCACATCGTTCAAAGCATCGATAACATTGTAGTACGACGGTGGTTCGGCATTTTCCCGACTGTCAAAGTGGTGTGTGGAGGCCGCAAGTACGTCACAACGGGTGACATTTGCATAACCGCCTACCTGCGGGTCTTATTTCGTCGTCCTTTTTTGAGCTCCCAATCGCTGATTATCCCCGCCCACAGTGCAATCAGGCGGGAATGCTCGGGAACCCAGGCAGACCTACAGTGAGTCGCAATTTGTGTCGTTAGTGAAATATGGGAGAAAAATAATTTTAATAATTCTTTTTTTTTTTGGTAACCGTTGTCATATGTCTGTTTTATATTAAACTTGATCGTTTCGAAGAAGACAACCCGCAAATCCGAAACACACACCGACACTCTTGAAACCGGTCCATCAAAATCCACCGATGGATACCGGTGCATATGTCAATTTCCACTGGAATGCAACGAGACATGACGGAGGAGTTTCCTGGCGTCCGAAGCGCCACCGTCGTTGGATAATTCTATTCCATCATTCCCTTGAAGAAGCGGCCAGAACGATCCATCCAGAGAACCGGCATTTTCATCATCGCCATAGACGACATCGTCGTTAGATCGACATCGGGACGGTTCATCCCGAACCGTAGGCACGGATTCATCACCTTCCATCCATCCAAGTTGGAAGGAAAATGGATGGCTGCCGCATTCGCATGCGAAAGGTCGGAGGTCACCCGTCGCCCGGTTGGGTCTCGACAGTGGGGAAAATTTAATCGCCAAGCGTGATTAGATTTGTCTGCCATTCATATTTTATGGATCAATTATTTCCATTTATAACCATCGACCCGCCGCGCTGTCGTTGCCAAAGCAACGCACACACGGTAGAATCTCGGTTGGAAGCAGGTCTCGGTTGAGTTTTTCCAAACGCATGCATGCCAAGATGTGAGGAAAACCGCACCGACCTTGGAAATGGTGTAAGCAAGTGGGGATTCGTTAGGGAAAAATCATCAAAATCAAAGGTAAACGCAAATAAACTGAAGGTGAAACGAAGGAGCTCATTAACATTGGTTGAAGAAAATTGTGTCATTTACAACCGTTTTATTTACTCGCTTTAGATTTGAGATGTTATACTTAAAATGATATACAACTTCTTCAGATTGTAATAAAACATAACAAAAAGAAGTAAAATGTCCTTGCTGGAAAACTATTTGTTAACTACTGCAGTGTGTTTTTCAAACCACCAGCGACAAACGATTACCATCACCTTTTGCATCCGAAGCGAAATCAACTTCACTCAAGTCATCAGTGAAAGTCGCTAAAAATGAGAGCGCGCCTGCTTTCGCCCTGTGGCACCATACAAAAAATAAAAGGCAGAAAATGGAATACGGAGAAGCGCGAGGCGAAGAAATCATGCTCGTGTTTCGCGAGACTGTGGCTTCGGTCTCATTAAAAAGCAATCGCTTCGTCGTCATCAGAATCTTTTGCCAAGCGCTCGTCGTTCTAAATCAGCAAAACACAACACCGGTGGTGTGTGCCATAAAAAAAACCTCGGGCAGGATTTAACAGGCTAAAACAAACACACGGTGCTTTTATGTGTCCTTTCTTTTTCAGTCCTCTCTCCTGCTGCCGTTTTGTCGTCCTTTTTATCCCGACAGGATCTCCAAAGCTACCCAAAATGCTCCCCATGCACCACCCGGTTTAGCTTTCGCAAGGTTTTGTGTGTCCGGGTTTTTTTTTTGGCAAAAACCAATATCGATTCCGGCAATCCTTCTCCCTCGCACACGGAATCCCGCTGGTCCCGCTGGTTTATAGCACAAAAGGACGCGCGCGCGGGAGTTCACGTGAAGCATCATCAGCATTCGGAAGCGACCCGGTCGCGATGGCTTCGCAGCTTCGTCGCGGGCCGCTTTGGAAACAATTTCCCGCGACTAATTATGGTAATTAGTGTTTGCTTTGTCAGGTACAAACACCTCCGTCAGCGGAAACGACGACTGTGGGCTGCGAACTTTTCCCCAAACCCGCTAGCTCGAAAGGGCAAAGGTGTGACGGAGTGGTTTTGGCTGCATTAGGAAAGCACAAAACGGTGCAACGGTGTGATACTGGCGAGGCTTTAATGTAAATCTGCGCCAGCATACGCTTAAAGTGTAAACAATTCCTCATTGATCAAAAAGTTGTCGACAAGATTTCTAAATCACACGTTGGAGAAACAGTAAACTTGGCTTACCGGATGAATAAGTTTATCCATCAAACACTTTGAGCCACGTGCTCAAAGAAAGAAACCGCAAGAAAAATAAAGATATGGGGAAAGTTTAATCGATCTTTTTACTTGCAAATAACAGCACGGCGGCAATGAATATTGATTACACTTGTTGACGGGTCGTGTTTTACAGGGATTCGTTCAGGAAAAGAAAGATTCATCCCATCGAACCAGCAACCATCATCAAAGGACAAAAAGGACCGATTCCAAAGTAACCGTAACACAACACAAGGCGAGCTAAGTGTATGCTTTATTTCTCGTCTCACCGCTTCCCCCGCAGTCAGCTTTTCCTTTCCGTTTCCAGGGGAACACGTGTGCCGGATCTGCAATTAATGCATGATGCACAATCGGTGCGAACGTGATTGTTTTACATATTTAAAAACGCTCGCACATCTTTCGCTAGCGCCTTCTAGCATATAATTGCCTCCCGCACGCCAGTACGGGAGCTCGGGCAAATGCGCGACATCACATCACGCATACGGAATAAATTTTAAAAATTTATGGCATTTTTTGTCTGTTCTACCTCAAATAATGCATAGCAAGTGTGGATAAATTTACATCAGAAATAGACAAAATTATACAGAACGAAATCCTTAGCATATCATCAAAACATTCTTCAATTAGTTGAAGGCACACGATAATTGAACACATAGTATATAAGACCATGTTTTAAAAGAAAAATGTAAAAAAAATATTATGGAATTTATCAAGCGCACCACAGCTTGTTATTATGCTACTAGTTCGGTTTGAAATACATTCCCGAGGGATTAACTTTTAGATTTTCCCGTCCCGCATAATCATTCTCTGTACGCTGAAGGATTTGCCAAAGTTGATATTAAATACGAATAGCGGATATAAGCGTACTTGATAATCCTTTTCGAGCGAAATGAAAATTGTGCTTCTCTGCTACGGATGGAACTTGGAGAACTATGGAGAGTAAGCCATGTGGTAGATAATGTGTGCACAAATGATCGTTTTGCCATTGCAAACATATAAGCACGGTTTACCACCCACACACATGCATGGTACATGGTTTTGTCATGCAAAGAACATAAAATCAAGGATAATGATGAAAAAACACGTTTAACTCATGCTTTTCAAACTAATTAGCTCTTTTTCTGTTTCTTTCTTAGAGCGGTTTACAAATATCAAACATAGGAAAATGATGGTTTAGTTTTCTTCAAACCATCGAAACAAAGGTTGACAATTTTCGGTCCTGCTTGAAATATTATGAAATGCAAGTTCTCTTCCGACGGAACCATCGAAAAATTCAACTACTTCCTTCCCAACCAACACCTGTCTTCCTTCGCCAAGTACAGCGCTATCCAAGAATACCCTCCGGATCACAGGAGAAAAAACACGAAGCACAAATGGGAGCGCAAAAGAAGGCATCAAGCACAACGTAGAAATTCAACAGTTCGCTTCTCGTTCCTAGATCCTGCGAACGACTGTGGCTATGCTAAGACTTAGCGTGCAAGGAGTGTGAGATAAGAATTTCAATGCGTCCCCATCTACATCCCTCTACTCTTCTACTCAATCTCGTAGGGATCTCCAAGAAAGCGGATTTACGAGCTGGGGGGGTTCGGCGGAAGTGTCCAAGAGGAAACATACAACACGCTTTTCGCCATCCGAAACAGCTACACTCCCAGCTACACGGAAGCGGTGAACGGTCCGGGCGGATGAAAGCACAAAGTAATGCAAAACTTTTCTCCAGAAAATACTGTCATTTCCTCGCTCCCTTACCGCCCCCCTTCCACAAAAGCTCAAGCACAAGAGTCCGCACGCATTCGCCCGACCCGTCAACGGGGACACGGACAAATTTCTCCATCAAGTGCATCGAGAAGACGTTCGTCCTGCCCGCCTTTCTCATTTCGTTCTTTTCCTTTTCTTGATGAAGTAATTTTGCACGACCCGCTGGGACCCGGGGACCCCAACCAACGACGTTCATCATCATGACCTCGAGAAGGAAGTAGCAAAATTGGGCAAGTTGAGTTCGTTTTCCCTTAACAGTGGGGAGGCGGAGCGGTTGGTTGAATTTCGGTAGGACGTTCGCATCCGGTTTTAACGCGGGACTTTCGAAGTGGCTCCCTTTTGGAATATACCATTTTCCGGGAGCACTCGGTGGAACATTCCTAGTGCCGGCTGGAAACCACAAATCTACATACTTGTGTTGCACCTACACCGAGATACAGCTGCTAAAGTTCACAAGGGATAGGCGGAAAGCAAATAGGAAAGAAATACACCCATTCGCATCCAATCGGACCAAAACTCAACCCAAAAGCGATCGGGGATGAAACTTTAAACACGGAACATGAGCGCCACCCTGAGGCAGCGTCGGCATGGATCTGGAAAAAAAGGCAAATAAAAAGGTAGTCCACCGGAAAAGACACATACACATTTTCGTCACGCCCCAAGGCACTCGTAACACCATTTGTGCACGGCAGCTTAGTCTGAGAAAGGCAAAACAAAAACTTTGAACTGCACACAGAAATACACTCAACAATGAAGCAAATGGAAGAATATCACTGAAGAAAAGAAAAAATATCATTGATTATTAATGTAAGCAAACAATTTGGCTTATTCATTCATAGAGGGGTCACAATAAATTATAAACCAATTACAGAGTTTCGATGTATTTATACAATGGAATGTTTCAAGTGGTAGAGGGAAAATTGAATCGGTACAGGGGATGTTTACAGGCGCATCGGGGAACTTTGCAATCAAATAGGAGAATATAACAAAAAGAATCATGAAAACCCACCGGGATACTATGCAATCGGTTAGGGGACCAAACTTCATACTTCGCAAAACTCATCATTTCTTTTTACTAAATGGTTACTGAATGGATAATAAAACGTTCAAAAACGTTGTTTTCGTCCAAGAAAGTTTTTTCTACTGAAATATAAAATAATATTGTCCAATTTTTCACCATCTATATTTCGAGTTGTTATGGTTCTGTTAAACAACAGATTCGTCGTGGTAAACATGAAATGGACCTCGTCGATGGAGAACACTCGATGCGAAATTCTCTACGTTTGCTTGACAGACGAGTGTAAACTAGTTTAATCAAGTAATAAACGAGCAAAAATACATGATGATTAATTCTCTTTTCTTCAACTCGCGAAAGCAAGTTTTAAGTTTTGTGAGGTTGACAACTTGGTCCTCTAACCGGTTACAAAGCTCCCCGTTTGGTATGCACATTTCCCTTAGTTGTGTGCCATATTCCCCTATTTGATTGCAATGCTCTCTCTATCGATTGCATTTATTCACTATGCTTTTTAAATGTTACCTTTGCCTATTGAAACATTCCATTGTATAGAACGAAACTCTGTATAAAGCAATCCATATACATGATGCACAACACAAAGTTGCATGCCAAGAATAACGTTTAGGAAGTAAGTAACTTCTTTAGAACCTCAGATGCAAGAACAATAACTTCGGACAAGTAGAATCACTCGATTTATTTAAAAGAACCAACAACGTTTGACGGAAACCTTCCCACCGTAAAAGGTTCGTATGGATGGTGGGAATGCAAGAAAGGTATCTCCATCTTCTTCACCATCTAAAATCTATCCAGCATTACGGGAACATCCCATCCAATTGAAAATACTTCAAAAACAGTAGGGCCGTACCCTACGTAGATGTAGACGATGATGATAATGCTAACGACGACGATGGGTAACTGCAACTAGCAGCTGCTTCACTCGAGAACCAGCACATCCGGGCCACCCAGGAAGAGATGGCAAGCGGGGGCAATCTTACCGGAAACTCGCCCAACCCGGGGGGCCTGGGGGGTCACGCTTGGATAAACATTGAACTGCTTCTTCCCCTTCACCGACAAACCAGTCACACCGATGGAGGAAACCGAAGCGAATTCGAATGCACCCATCCTCGGTTCCAGTGTTTGTTTCCGTCCAACGGCACAATATGTATCTACTTTGTGTGTGCGTGTGTATATGTGTGTCTTTTCTGTGGCCCCAATCCATGACCAAACTTGGCTTCACCGAAGTGTGCTACTGCCCCGCCGGAGCAACGGGAGATTTTCACGAAAATCTGAAACTTTCCCATCTTACACTCACCGACAGGAGACACATGCCACGTCCTTCCTGGGCAGGCATGCATTTTGACTACACCCGGGGCACACCACAGAAGCCGCTGGTATGTGTGCACACACTCGCCAGGAGTGGCGTACACAATGCTTGACTTTTCCGAGACTCTCAACCGGCCGGATAGACCAATCGGACAAACGAGCGCAGCCAGAAAGTTAGATGATGTTGATCCAGTTGCAAAGAACCTCCGGCACCGGACAGCCCCTCTCCCGGGCTAGAGTAACAGGGCTTGCAGGCCGGAACGTTGCGGAATATGCAACCGGGTGAGGAAGCTCAGGGCCGGAAACCAATAAACGATGGTTAGAAATTCCCAATCCTTCGAGCATCTCACGGCGTGCGGCGTGCATGTTGTCCCTCTTGAGGCTCTTGCGAGTGGCTTGGAAGGTGCATCCCAAGGACCAACCACGGCCGTTCGTCCTGCTCAGCCCCCGCAAGCTGTTACCAGCACTCCAGTTCCTTTTGAGCGTCGATTCATTTACCTAATTTACCCGTTTCCCAAGACGAGCCACGATGCCTCGTTTGATCAATTATGAAAATGCTTTGCGATCATCGTAATTGTTGTGCGCCGAAGACCATTCTACAGTCCTTTACCTTCACACGGTGCGAGGCACAGATATTGAGACTTTGATTCGAATCCAACAGTATGACATTGGTTAAATCTGTTATCCACTACAGACCAGCGGGTTAATTCTTCCGCATAATAATTCAACACAACCACTTGTCCCACGCTGGACTTACCACTTTAACCGGTGCTGCAAACAGTGGCGCTGCTGGTTCCGGCTCCCGTTCGGCCTGTAGCTGGGCACGGGCCTGTTTATCCCGTTCTCTCCGCTCCATCCTATCATGCTCATCGTGCCTGTAAACCGAAAACAGAAACCGAAGTTAAAATCACCGTCTCAATTTAGGAGCTGCATGTTGTTGAAAGAAATAAAATTTTATGTAATCTATTTACAATCTATCTATCTATATAAAATTTAGTAAAGCACGCTTACAACTTGTAATGCTTTAAGCTGTACAAGCTCAGCTTGCATGCAACTTTGCTATGCAACCAATAAAGAACTAATCAACCAGAACGCAATCCAAAGCTGACTCCGATGGACAACACGCAGAAACTAAAGAAGATGTTTGATGGACATTTTTCAGCAACCAAGCTTGCTAAGATTAATATGAAGTCGGACAGTACCGATTTCAATGGTTCGAAAAGTGGGCCAACTGGACTTGGAATAAAATGTTGAGTGAATGTAATGTTTGACTAAAACTGCATATTTCACCTCCTAGACAGCTTTCCCATGAAAATATTCATAGTCCAGCCCGTGTAACAGGGCAAATGAACTAGTCATATCAATACTTGCTAGATTAATGAAGGTAGGTGTCGTTTAAGTCTCACTAAACTCTTAGCCTAAAATGGACGTTACTAAAAGAATAAAACATTTGATCTACTCATACCAATATTTGCCAAACAGTTAGATAATCGCCGTTTAAGTCACGCTAAGGTTCAGAAGTTCGCAGACTCGAAACGGAACGCATCCCGCATCAACCTCCATCAGAGGTCAAACAACAATGCGACATAAAATCATATAATAATGAAAAAAGGGAGTTCATATCGCATTCTCCCGCAAACCGACGCACGGAAGGGCATAGACGAGAGTGAATGTGATGTTAACATCAAATCATCCAAATCATCATCCACGCCGTGCACCAAACGCTATATGCCGCAACGGCCAAATTTATGGAGCCGGCCCTGGCGCGGCACGTTCGCAACGGCGCATTTCCGCCAATCATAAAGCAATAAAATCGGAGCATAGCGAAATGGAAACGAATGGGCCAAAAGATCTCCAGCGGACATGGCTACAGATCGATAGCCGCATGCGTGTGTGTCTATGTGTGTATTACTAGAAACAATCGAACAACAAAACCCATCTCACACACCGATCTATCACAATGTTCTCCCTTTCTATGCTCCATTTCGCGTCCAGCTGTATGTCGTTGCCGGTGTCGAACCGGAAGTAACGCGGGCGTACGATTATTGAGCATTTTTATTACATTTTTTTTTTTTTGCTTTGCCCAAGTGTTACTGCTTTTTAATGCTCTACACACCATGCATGCCGACGTCGAACGGTTATGGCATGTTGTATGAATAAATCGCTTCGTATCGTCCAACCCGGTCATCAAATGAGAGTTTAGTGGGACGGATTTTATGAGGCGATCTTTCGAGTGCCGACCTTCCAGGGTAACCTCATTTCTTGTGCGTGAATACACTGTTCATTCTTCGTTAAGGAAGTCCAATTTAAATGACAACTCGTTATTCAAACAATACAACTTGATCAGGGTAGGTATATTTTTTTAATATAAAAATCACAGCAAAAGGAACATGGAACATGTAAAATCTGTTGAACCATGAGAGCCACGCACCTCAAAGAGAATTGAACACCGATAGACCATATGAGTACTGTTTCGGTTTAATGCAAATCGTTTCAAATTATCAATCAAAATCGATTGCTGGATTAAAACCGAAACCGGCGTAAGCTCCCACTGGGGGAAAATGAAGGAAAACTCGGAAGCGTTTGGTAGGATTTCATCAAAGTTCTCGCTATTAATCGGTGCATTACAATTTGCATTCGGATGCAACAACAATCAATTAAACACCAGCCCCGTAAACCGCATGGATCGAGTGTGCCGATGTTGGGAAATTGGTGTGCTTTCGTTTTCCAACCGTTTTCCATCATCCAAAACCCGACTACTTCATGAAAATGAACACGATGGTACAGGGTTGAAAATCCACTTGGAGAACTAAAGCATCGTTTTGTCGAAGAGGGAAACGTTCCCACCGGGAGGGGGGGAAATTCCTCTGGTCTGCACTGAAAAGACCTTCTCCGTACCGGTCCTCTTACCATCCACCCCAATTCGCTGCTCGGGTCTAGTTTCCATGCTAATTTATTTATCAGCTCTACCCACGCACCCCGGCTTGACTACGGTGACTGCGACCTCGAAGGTACCCTCTCCTTTTGGACTCGTTTTTTTTTCCACCGAGCACAAAAGTTTCCAGCGGCTCAGCGTCGTTGAACCCCATTTTCACAATTTCCATTGCAGTCAGTTTGCATACAGTTCGCCAAAGAAACGGTTGCAGCTCGGCGGAGCGACACCTCCGGACGGTAGCTTTTTCCTCCCGTGGAAAGCGCTCGGGAAGGCATGAGGAGATAAAGGGGTATGGCTTGTGCTGTGGAAGGATGCAAGCGCCGGGCTTTGATTTTCAGGCTCCGGCGGAAAGCTGAACAGAATGTCTCGTCCGACGAGCAAACGCAACGGAAGGGCGCACACGCACAGCGCACACGTACATTTCGCTGGAGTCATCGTTGTCGTCGTCGTCGTCGTCTAAGCTTACTAACAGCTGAGCGAAGCACCGGCACCAATAGCGCCACATGCATACTTAAAACATGGCCCCGGTACGAACCATCGGCGACGTTGGACGGAGGCAAATTCAAAACCGTTTGGAAAATTCACTCCAAAGGACGCACAAGGTGGTCCCGTAGAACGAACGGCCACGGTGGGAGGTGGCGGGGAAGGGAAAGTATCCGCCGGGTATTCTTTATCGTTCGCAGGACAACTTTATATCCGCCGCTCGCTCATGTGTGCCTTTTGCGTATGTGTGTGTGTGTGCGTCCTTCTTTTTGTATCCGTGAGTCTAGAGCAGCTTCTGCCAGGATGGATATAAAGTATATGTGCTCTCTTCGACATGATTGCTGCACGTTTTGTTTTATTTCCCAACAGCCCCGGTGCGTGTGTGTGCCTTTTCACTTCAAAGCAAAAAGGAAAGAAACCACGCGCCGAAAGAGAAGAAAAATCGCTCGCATGAAAGATTTTCCTGCGCAGATAAAGAGCGTGTAAAAAACATTATGCACACTAGCGCTCCGGCGGAATGACGTGTTGGTTAAAGTGAATTTTATCTTCCTCCGGACGACATTTGTATCACTTTTCAGGGAGATAAAAGACGAAACAACGCCGTTTTGGTAAATATGTTACTATTTCGATCGATGGCGAAGGAAAGCGCGTACGAGCTGCTAGTACTAAGTGATGCGATGCGTCACCCACACATGGATAACACTGTCTGTTGTATGCTGCTCGCGAATATTTTTTGAACTTCTGTAACATTTTTATTCGTAATTTTAAAATGATGATGGAAAGAATGAAATGCTTAAACCTTACGGTGGAGATTAGTGTTGTGCCTTATGAATCTTTTGGCGGGATTCTTTCATATGAATCATTTAGCTAAGAAATAAGAAATAAGAAATATCATTTAGCTCAGATTTCATTCCAATTGATTAATGAATCTCAAGGGATTCGAATTTTCAAACATTGGCCTGGATCATGCGACTAAAAAAAAGGGGGTCCCTCTACCCACTGTTTGCTCATCAGTTTTCATTAGCTGCTGCACCTTTAGGATTCATCAATCTCTCATTAAAAAATTCGTGAACCTATCAAACGCAAAGAACCATTCAGATTTATGAACCTGAATCTGAATTACACAACTATAGTGCAGATAGATGACAGCAACTTTCATTCATCAGAAGCCTTCATTCGTCGTCACTTCAGTTGTTTGAATGATTCCGAACTCATCACGCGTACACACGACTCACAACAAAATAACGCTAACTGTCAACCGATAAACAAACTATGCAGAATTGTAAATGAGCTATATAATTTCATCTCTAAAATTAATAGTAACGCTCATTTAGCGTTTTGAATTATTCGAGTGAACTAAATCGCATAAAACGACGTTGTTTATTTCGTTTAACGATCATTTTGAATGGTTGTATACTGTTGACTCCTTCCAAAGCAGTCACTTGAGCAAGTGTCAAATAAATTTCATTGCCGAAAAATAAACGCTACGTTAAGTAAATGCTTGTTTATTTCCCGTTTAGACAAGTTAAGTTGGGTTTCAAATGAGTGAAATGAGTGTTTGACTGTTAACTGAATGTTGCAATTGTTTAATATCCCTTTTAAACCCCTCCTTTGGTGTAAATAATAAGATCTAATCCACGTCTGACAATAGCTTATAAAGCAGGTGCATTTTGTTTTTAAAGTGGGCAGATTTTCTGGACCTCCTTTTTGAAAAGTCCTTTCGACTAGATTGTGTTTAACAATGATAACCAACCATTTTCCCATCGAGGGATAATTGATGGAATGTTCCATCCTAACTTGAGGACGCCGCAAAAACCACCGAAATACCAAAAATCAAAGTCACACTGATCGAACAGTGCCATTAAACACGCGCGCACACATCCAGGTCGAAAGAGCAACGACCAGTGCCGTGTCTTGACAACGGCAAAACCTACCAGTTCGCTCCGGGAGTCGCTGGTAACTGTTCCCGACAGCCGTCTCGGGTCTAATCCGCTTCCGTTAGCTTCGCCACGGGTCGCGCAAACCCGGCACGGACGGGAAGTCGCGGTTCGCCAACCAGACACGTTCGCATACAGACACACCCACACACACACGGGCACACGAGACGAGTACGCAGCCGGGTAGTCGCGCGCATGGTGCCCCCAACCTGACCACAAAATACCGACACGCTTATCAGCAAATGATTGATAGTTCAGCGCTTCGGTGTGAATGGAGCCGAGAGCCGGGCAGCAGCCGTCGGATCGGGGCTCGTTCGGTTATCTCTTCGAAGCCGCAAACGCAACACACGCAGCCAGCAAGCACAGTATGTGCTTCGAACGGACCACAAACAAATATCATCTGTGTAGGGAACCTGCAGATCCGGCCCAGGGCTGCCAGGGCAAACCGCAAAAATAGCTGCTCGCAGGGAATTGGTACGGAGGTACGGAACCGTGCACCGCACAACGTACTGCGAGGTACAGAAATGAGATGTGTTTTGTCAGATTATGCTATCAAAAGCTAACGAACCAGCAACCAAATGTTGTGCGAGTTTGATCATTTACAGCAAGGTACTTGTGGAGGGGCGCAGGTTCGCAACTAACAGACCTTTATTTGCTTATCAACTTGTAGCATCATCCTCAATTTGATAGAAAATTATACTGAACCAGTAGTATTTAGCGTGATACAGTTTTCTTTTTCAACAATTCGTTAAACCACACAGAACCACTACAAGTACGGCACAAGAACGAGTTAATAATCATGTAAGGGCAAACTCGTAATGATGTATTTTGCTCCATCGTTTCCGCACACCACACGCCCCGTTGTACCTGAAGAGGGTTTAGCTTAAAGGAGGCGTTCAACTAAGGGCACTTGACTTCGCAATGTAAGGGTTTATGTGGCCCCGCATGGTCGTGTTCCAGCACGGTTGCTACCGAAGAACGAAAAACCCGAATGAATAACGGCAACGATTTATGCGCTCCGATGAGCGATGCGTCATTAACTCTGTACCATATTTTTATGTTTACTAATGGGCGAGCTGCATCCGTGCGAATGCACCGAGAAGGCGAATAAATCAAAGCATAACGTTCGGAAAGGGCAAGCTGCGTTGATAATTGAGGTAAAATAAACCAAGGCAAATATGAACCATGTTGAAGATTGCACCAGAAAATGTTGAATTTCGGATACAAAAATGTCAAATGTTAAGTAACATTTTTAGATTGTGTTATTTCATAAATCATACGAACAAAGAAAACTTTTTTGAATTGTGCCCGATGAATCTTTTGGGGGGTATTTATTTACTTTGAACAGTCAACCAAGATTCATTCAGATTAATTCTTGAAAACTGAATGACGAAAACAAAAATCTAATGCATCCGATGATGTTGTGCCTTATGAACCTTTTGGAGAGATTCATTCATATGAATCCTTCAGCTAAGATTCATTCCGATGGATTCATGAATCTCAAGGGATTCGAATCTTCTAACATTTAAGATACTTTCGAAACCGTAATGAATCTTCTTGAATCTTTCTTGAATCTTCACGAATTTCTATGATTTTTGCATTGGCGTGGATCATACGACCAAAAACCAAAAAACGAGAGTCCCTCTACCCATTTTAGACCCGTCACTGTTCATCAATTGATAAATCTTTAGGATTCATGAATATCTCATTTCACAATTCATGAATCTCTAAAACTGAATGAACTATTTAGATTCATGAATCTGAATCTGAATTAAATGACTCTAGATGCATCTCAAAATTGAAGCAAAGATTCATTCGTATGAATGAATCTGAGTCTGAAGTACCCAACTGTAGAATCTTGAAATGAAGACCCATTATACCATCTAACTCATCTTGTGATAATACTAATGTTCTAATCAGCAAGAAGATTGTTTCCGATGGTCGTGTTACACTTGATTTCCATAAAATGTTATAAATATTTCCCATTCGTAAAACGAACTCACCGTGGAAACGTGCCAATAACGAAATTACGCAAAAATCAATGAACATTGTTTTCATGAGCTTAAATTGGTAGTGTCCATTAAAAAAAATTAAAAGGCCAAATTTTAAGTGCTGCAACCATGCGCTGTGACGACGTCACGGATAACACACACGTGTGAGGTTTTGAATTAATTGAAATTTATCGTCTTCCCAGTGTCTACCAACCGTTCACCCTTCCCCCCCTCGAAACTACCCCCGTCCGAAACGCGTAGCTCCAATTAGAGCAAAATAGCATCTCCAACGGTCGGTTAGCGGATGTTACGGCGATACCGATCGAATGACAACAAAAAGTGGCCACTGCGTGGCTTACATACCCCGCCCACCCTCTATCCTTCCCTTCCCCTTTCCATCGTCGTGGTACACATGCGGAAAATCGAACGAGTTGGGCGAAGTCAAACTGTGCCGTTCTCCGCTGCCTGAGAAGTTTGCCTCGCACCCTGTGTTTAGCTTCACCGTTGGCACAATAATAATCCGCTTACGAGAGCGAGCCTCGATTGCGGGTGGTTTCGGTCGATATAACGCGACGGCAGTGGGGAGTGGAGGGAGGAGAGAGGAGAGACTAGAAACTCCGTAGTTCGCCATATTGTACTCTCCTACGCGCGGCCCAGCATTTCCCGAACATGGCATTGGCCCACAGCAGATCCAACGGACCGACGATCTTGTTGTTTTTTGTTGGTGCCGTGAAACATTACCGAGCGCACGATGAATGGTACAGCACACCGCACACATACACCCACCAACAACAACACCATCAATGACAACATAGAGCTTAGGAGTTGTAAACGCAGCTTTGCAAAGTGTGCTGAAGCTTAGTAACTGAATTTTTCGAAACGATTTTACCAATTGCTGTTCAATAAAAACGGCAAACAACGCAAACCAAATTAAATATTCTACTATTTCTATTGGTTTCTATAGATTATCTTGTTTAATGGGAAGAACGATTGATAGGAAGTTTTATTTAAATCTTATTTTCGGAAATTTTTACAATTCTGTTGTTTCAATTTACGACCTCCGCCGCGTAGGGCGATGTGCGCTTCAAACACAATAAATCGACGTGCAACGGTACGTTTTACCCCCTTTGAAAAGTGGAAAACAATTTCATAAAAAAAAAAATAAATAGAGGAACGAAAAACCCGCCCAACAACTCACCCACAATTTTCCGTTCCGATCGATTGCATCAAGTTTTGAATAACAAAGCCAAAAAAGTTGCAACTCAAAAGTATGGTGGCTTAGCCGCAGTATTGTAACCTTCCCATCCCACTTCCGTACTCCCCTCCCCCTGCCCTTCGCTCGCTAATAGCATTAAACTGATCGAGGATTGGGAGACTGAAGCTCGGTGCGTTTTGGAATTTGGTCTAGGGTTTTTTTGGTTGGTTCAAACTAGTCAGCCAACTAAACCAATAAACGGGAACCGGCGAGGTTAGTTCATGTGTTGGTTGCTGCTCACGGACGATTCGGGGGTCATGACCAACCCACCGGAAAGGCCAAATGTGGCTAGAGCTGATTGATTGGTAAAGTGTTCTAAAAAAAAATACCGTACTGTGTTCATTTTTAGTTCAGTTACAAAGTAACATATTTTTCAGGTTCTTTGTGTTGAAGTAGTACACTTTAAACGAGAAAAGGGATTGTTATCAAAATTGATGTAACCTTTTTAAATATTGGCTGTCTCTCTCTCTAGAAAAGAGTGGAAAGTAAAACGAAACCTCAAAAGTGAGTGGAAACAAAAGCAAAGTGCAATAAAATACACTCAACATTTAGCTCATCAAATGAAAAATTAAGTCCCCCTTCTGCAATCGTCACAGCACACGCACACTTTCAGCATAATTGGCAACGTTCTAATGCTGCCCTCCCACAGGATGTGCCAGTGTCACGCACGTTTCCCAGTCAACGATTCCCTCCCCACAGGCCCTTTTTTCCAAGCCGGGAAGCGACCGACCGCAGCATATGGCGCGTCGGTAGCAGCAGTATGGAGCATGTGAAGGACACTCTGATTTAATGTTTTCAAACCCGTGCCACCATCCACGCTTTGCCATCCCGCACCTTCCTCCTCCACGCAATATAAAACAATCTGCACGCAAACAACAAAAAGAAAAAAAAAACACGGCAAAAACCAACCAGTTCCGTACTTCGCTGAGCGCCGTGGTTGGAGTGTGGATAAATATGATGGTTTATGATTTGATTACCACGTGGCTTATCAACCGTTGCGCATCGCAAAACTCTCTCCGGGTTTTCTCTTTCGAGTCGAGTGTTGCCAGTGTTTTATGGAATGTACTGTATCGCTGTCAGACCAGGATTAGGGTGGGGGGAGGGTGCAGATAGTAAGAAAGGGAACCCGTGGAGAGAAGGCGAAAATGTAGGTTCATAACGATTTAGGTACATTAACCAAGTAAGTAGTTCGAGTGTTCAATATTAAACCAATTGCATTTACTCAAACTTCGAGCTGATTAACTCGAACAATTATAAGTGAAAAAATTGAATAGAGTAGTATGTTTTAAAAGTAATGTGCTTATTTGATGAAAATTATTGATTGGAAAGAAGTTAGCTGATGATTTGAAAAAGATTCAAGCCATCGCGGACAGTAACAGTGATTTAATGACAAAAACGAAGTTGTATTATGAAGAATATAAGAGAGTGAGTAAAATTCAATTTATTAATTTATCTGACCTTATGGACTACATAAATCTTATAACTAAATTTAGAAATTACTAAACTTAGAAAATTACGTAAAAGACGGTTGACTAAATCAGCAGTCATATTCAGGTCCAAAACTGGCGCGGACATTATAAGCAGAAGCCATCCGAAGTAATGGATCACGAGCCCAGAAAACATTACGACGAAAAGAAATGAGACACAAATATCACCAGAGATTTGAATCGATGTTAAGTGTATGATTCCCTGATTTGAATCCCAAAAGAGTTATTGTTTATGTTAAAACATTTACTATAAACTAGCCACACAAAATAAAATTCCAAGGAGGTGTTGTAATCCTTGATGGATTGGATTTAAGTCCCTTTATACAGATAATAAACCATTTTGCGTGTTTTAATTCACAAAAGAAGAAGTTAATGATTTGAATGGTTATAAAGATTCATCCAAACCTCTATAAAGGGTTGATACTTCCCTCACATTCTGCAAATCATTAACAAAGAAATATAATCACGAGCATAATCAGGAAAGATTATCAAAAAGCATACTCATTTTAATCTATTCCTTTTTTGAGTACTTCCTTTTGATCTATAGACACCTTTTTCTGCCGTTTCAGTTAATTAAGGTGTTCCATTCAGTAATTCTTTTTGCTTTTACTTTCGTAAATAAATATCTGAATAATAACCAATAAATACCACAATGTCACATCAACAATGGAACGAAGATACATTTGAGGTTTTCGGTTACGAACGCAAGCAACTGTCGGGTTGTGTTGCTCCATAAAAGTGTTTATTTATTTATTTTCTACGTTTAGCCTTGGCAAAAGACAAACTTTGCAGACTACTCGTCACCCGGAGCGGGGTGGCCACTACCACAACATCAAGCGTACAACCAACACCAATACCGCCCCCCGTGCTCCACTGGTCATGTAAGACTAGTTTGGGGTTTGCTTTAAAGCCAGCAGCTATGCATGCACAACAGCAACCTTGCGACAACCTTCACCTGCCTCGCTTAAATTCCTTCTCCTGTGCCACCCCCTCCTCGCCTTTCCCACGTCACGTTTCTTCGTGCCACACTTTGCGCTTAATCCGCACCGCCGAGACCCGGTTCCACCGGATTTCTCCGCACTTTCGGAAACGTGATGGAAAAGTGTTACCACATTACATCCTAGCCCGGAAACCGGTCGCAACGGTGTTCGAGTAGCAACTTTCACCTGTCCCTGTCGGTCGGCACCCCCTTCCACCACAACAAGCAAATCGGGCCAATTTAGTCTGCTGACAGATTTTCGAATGAGTTTAGATCCGGTCACAGGAATCAGCCGAACATTTCGAACGTGTGTGAAAAGCAGGAAAAAAACAAACACCCACCTATTTCCATCGCTTCCGTTCCACTGATTGGTGGCCAGGATTGCCATTTACCTGGGAGGGTTATTTATCTAGCAAATCCACTTCCACTACCTACTTCTTTGGATGATCTTTCGCTTGTCACCAGAACGCAATCCGAGGAAATCCTCGAAATCGACCTGTTTTTAACGTTTATGATAATTATATCATCTTTTCCACCGTGAACCCACGATCATCAGCAACCGCCATAAATATGTCACAGGCACCGGAAAAAAATGGTACACGCCTGCGAATCCGCCCCACGGTGACATAACATGCCGCTTTTAACGTTAATTAAACTCTGCATAATTCCGATCACAAATGCTCACGCACATTTCCAAACCACACGCACACAGACATACACAAATTAACATTTTCTTCTCTTGGATGCATGCCATATCTTCCCCTTCCAGGCCGAGGAAAGCAATTTCCATTAATATTTCCACGATTTTTCACAAACCCGATGGCATGCCCGATGAAAAAAGGAAACCCTTTCCCAAAAAAAAACAAATGAACGCAAAAACAAGACTCGAATATGAATTCGTTTTGCGGCAATGTAGCAACATTTCGAAAGGATAAAAAAAACAAAACAACCAACCCGGTCGCGGTGTGATGATGCACCACGCGCGTTGATGTCGGAAAAATAGTTGCTATTGCTTTTGGTTCTTTTCCCCTTCGTTCTCTCTCTCTCTCTCTCACTCGGGTTCCCATCTCATTGCACACACACACACACACGCACACACATTGCCATCCGGTTCCATGCGCGTTATGCAGGCGACGGCGAGTGCATCTCCGCCACGAACTGACACTAATTAATTGAAATATTACCATTCCCGTCCCGATGCCACGATAGCTCTTCCCGCGATCTATCGGTGGGGAAAGGGAGGGGAGATCGGAGGCTTGTTTGTTGGCAGCTCTGTACTATCCCCTCCACACTCCCAACCCCCTTGAACACTCTCTCCGCGGTCAAGCAACCTCCCCATCCAAACGGCTTCAAAATGACCGTCCGAAAATACCGGACCGGAACAACATCCCGGGTTTGGGGTTCATGAAGAAAACTTTCCGCTCCCGATAATCGGCAGAGCTGGAGGAGATGCTTGCTTGCCGATGATGAACCGGGCGGCACACATACATAAGGTAGTTTATTTTGACATGATTACTAGTTCTTTTTATTTATTTTCTGTTCGGGAAAGCCATTTCGGAACGTTGGCCGCAACCAAACTCGCCCGGAACACTTTTTGACCGATTATTATTCATCAATTTGCTACTTTCGTTGATTCATTCCTCATACTGCTTTACGGTTAAATGACTTAATACACTCCAGGAAAAATAATTATGTTTCGCTGTGAAAACAAATTGATCCAACTAAATAAGATTTTTCAAGGTAATGCAAACATTTTCCACTTTAGCTTGTTGTCGTCACACGGCACGACTTTCTAAACCATTCGTTTTAAAAAGAGGCAATCGGTGGAACTCCTCCCTGCCTGACCTTTACACGCGCCAAACGCCCAACGGCGGCAGCATCCGTTATGCAAAACGGGGTGTAATTTTATGTTTTCTCTAACCACACCACGCAGAGTAAGTATGCGTCCGCGTGCGGTTCGCCATCGATCGACAAACTCGTGCGCCACAACACAGCGTAAACAACCACCGTGGGAAGGGTGGTGGTGTTTTTCTTGCAAGGCCGAGAAATGATTTATTTCCGGGTGAGCTATTTTTATGTTTATGCTGAAGCTTGCTTTTATTTGTGTAACAAGCAAACAATTTTGTTTCAGTGTATAGATTTTTTTCCAACAAACTGAATACAATATGGAGTGAAAAATATAATCAAACAGTTTTTGTTATATTTTACAAGCTTACCACTTTTTCGTGTTAACAAAGTTGTATCAAACCAATCTAAAAGAAAGCTGTAATTTCTTAAAAAACAATTTGCAACAGTTATTAAAATAATGCTCGCTTATTTGCAACTAGTTTGAAGCTGTATAAAGCTTAAGTTGAATACTTTTAAATCTCCCTGCAACACACCTGCCTCCCTTTAAATTCATCGCACCCAATCCCACTTCCAAATCCATCACTTCGTTTAAACTGTGCGCCCCCGGAATGCGAGACTCCCGAAAAGCGAGTACGCTGTTGCGCTGACGCAACGCAAACAGAAGGGCTGCATTAATGGCCATTAATGGTGTTGTATGTAGCCCCCAAACTTCCGGAAATTATGAGCGGGCGCGCGAGTGAGAAAGCTTCCAACGGCCCGTTTTGTTCCCTCGCGGCCCAAAACGCCCTCGGCAGTTAATTCTTCTCCATACCGATTGCGCCAACGAGTCGAGTTGATCACAACAGTGGGCAAACATTTGCATTAAAGCTGGTAAAAAATATCCCATAGCGGTTGGTTGGACGCAGAAAGAAAGAAAAACAAATAGATTGTAAAATGCACACATAAGGTAGAGTACTGGTAAGTTTATTAGTACGGGTAAAGACAATAAAAGCACAAGTCATAAGCAAGGCACCGTAGGCGACTAGGAAAAGCAATGGGGAAAAGCACCCGTTGGACCTGTTTTTTTTTTGCACCCCCAGGCTTCACCCTCTCCCTCACCGAACAAACATACTATTATGCTTTCACACATAATAAAGCAGCAGTCGGGAAATGAAGCGCCACGCGGCCGGGGAACGGCGCGGGAACGGCAATTGGCGCCAGCTTTCGAACCGAATCAAATCGCTGCGCTTCGGGTAGCGCAACGAGTGATGACGTTATTATGTAGCTGGCAATTGACGCAAAATAAAATAAAAATAAAGTAAAACAAACCGTAAACCTTGGGGCAGGAAAAAATCCATGCAAAACGAAACCTTTTGCAAACCATTTTCTTGCTTGGGGGGAATACGGCAAAACTTTTAGAACCTGATCTCAAAATGAAATGCAGAATCGAGGCGAGAAGAGAACAGGAATAAATTAAGCCACCCAATCGTGAGTTTGATTTGTTCCCGTTTAATGCAAGTGCAGCATTTGATTTGGTTGCACGAGATTAAAAGTCGATCAAACTGCGGTCGTTTTTTATTTCGAAGCGCCAGTTTTAAAGAGCGATCGAAGTAGTTTTGTTGCTGAAATCAAACGAAAACTGACTGTTATAGTGGTAATAGTTATTACATTACATATTACAGTTTTTTTCAGGCAAGACGTGTTTTAAATAAGCAGTTATCAGCACCTAAATTTCATTTGTTCATTGGCGAGTGGTCTGTAACTTCCTTAGTTTAAACTACCTTCCTGGCACTCGACAACAAAGAGAAACGCGGAGACATAAAAAAACTGCAACCAAAATGATTACGACATTTAGAACGTAGGTGATAATTTCCGTCCCATCACCCACGTTACGTGCACATGCAAAACTCGGCTCGTGCATTTGTCATGTTATTTTTTCAGAAAGAACGGCCTGGCCGTATTGCTACATTTGTCATGTTATTACGTAGCCTTTTCAACGATTATTCTAAGCAAGGGGTCGGCTCACGTTTCAAAGCAAAGATTTATTATATACTTTAGTTTGTTTTTCGTATGTAGTTTTGTGTACACTCAAAACTAAACCAATACTGAATCGTTACTTCTGAAACTTTTCTCACATTAAACTTAAGCGCTACAGATGTTGTTAAAGTTTTTTTTTATTCCTGTTTCCTTTAAATAAAATCGTCTAAATTTAATGTTCGAAACTCAGTGTTGCGAACGAAAATAAAACAAACATGAAAAATCTCTACAGTGCTGAACAAGAAAACAGCGCATCATAAAAATGGACAAAATCTACATTTGTGTTGCACAAATCAAAGATTGTTTATAACTTTCGGTACTTTTTACGTTGAACAATAATTAATCCTAGTAATTTCGGGGTTGTCATTAATATCAAACTAAATTTAGCCATCAACCCGCGTATGTATGCATCGCCTACCACTACTGTTATCCAATAACAGCGACCTAAATCTAGGTATATTCATCAAAAATTATACTGTGGGGTTCATACAGTACGGGGGCATGATTAAAAAAATGCCATAATTGTGTAGACCTCTCAAAAAAACTGATTATCCTAAAATAGAAAATTATGTCCAGAACTGGATTTCGACCGGTTCTTCCTGGAAGTGTTTCGAATAAAGTTTTGTCGGAAAGGGTCAAAGCATAACTTTAGCGACGAGCGTAAAAATATAACTCTCAAGTAAATAGTAGAGAACAAAACACTTTGCTCCATCCCCTTCGTTACCGAGCATCGACGGGGCGTCAAGCTAGTTACAAATATAAATAGAAACCGTGGGCTAGATACCCCAAAATATATTTTTCGTTTCCATTCGCAATACTTTTCTGAAACTTGCAATTATTTTCTTTTTAGCAAATTGTTTTGAAAATAACATCAATAATGTGTAAAAATATATGAGCACATGATTTTCAATTGGACAAAATAACACACATCTTTCAACTTTATATGGCATGCCTACATTTTCTTGTGTGCCCCATTAAATCAATGAGTGAGCTGCAGTTGGTTAATAATTGTCTAGATTAGCAAGATTTGAGTTTGAAATTTTCGCTCATAAATACAAAATCGGGCCAAATTGGGAGTTTTAATAAACCTCTCGAATGATTTAAAGGTTCAGTGAAATTTCGCACTCGGGATCGAGACGAAAACAAATCACAATATGGCGACTTTGTTGCACCAAATATATGCAGCGAAGGTCAGGTCAGCAAATATTGATGGAAAATTAGACCACGTCAATGTATCATGTCACCCCATACAGCAGAAAGAGGATCATCGAAACCAGACTAACAAACAAACGAATCGAATTCTTACCGTCTCGTCCATTTTTTGAACCGACGGTTTGTTTTTGTTACTTGCTACGTTTTACATACACCGCGACCCGCCCCCCTCCCCTTCTCGCTAGGAGGTAGTAGTAGTAAATGTACGTTCGCTCGCGACGGCGAGTCTGTCTGCGTCTGTACGGCGACAAAACCGCGGCATCGTCCGAGGGGGTTGTTGTTCGCGTGCAGAACAACAACACCACCCCATGGCGATTGCAATGGCGCCTGCGGTCCACCATACCACTTCGACGCCATAGGCGTTTTCGTGCGAAAAAGTGCCATGCAACACATCGCATACGTGCGTGCGTGCGTGCGTTCGACCCGAATAAAGTCGTCTCTGTGCGAGGTGTGAGTGGGTTGGCAGCAGAGTGTTTAACCTAGATTAATCGGAACAGCCGCCTTTTCGGAACCATCACCGGGCCTCCCCCACCGCTCTCCGTTCTCTAAACCCTTTTCCCCTTCTGGGCCATTGCTCGCACACACTCGCACAACAGTCGCGCTTCTCATTCCGGACGTTATCATTCCGAACGACACACAACCACCATCATCAGCGCTCTGCCTCCCAGCAAACACAATCCACCCAACCCCTTCGCGCTTAGGGGAGGGAGGGTGGCTCACAATTTGCAACAGTCGCCGCCATCGCTCCTCCCCGTTTCCGCACGCAAACCCTGTCTGTCCCCACCCCCTCGTCACCCCGAGAGCGCCATTTTTATTTTGCGATTGTTTTGATATCCATTTGAGCTAATTTCTACGACGCAACAACGCTTCAAGAACGCCTCGAGGGGATCGTTTCTCGACGCACAAACACACACATGAAAGGCAGGAAAAGCTTGATTAATTGAACGACTAAATTTGTTTGTGCTGCACGCAACAACAGTCAACAGTAAACAAACCGGAATAGTGGAACCGTTTTGATGCTGTACCTTGCATTAATCTTGTTAAACATAATCAACACGTACAACGCGACGGGGACCATCGTGACAAACTCAAGTTAAAAACAGTTTCCATTTTGGACACAGATATGCTCTGCCCATCAATCATAACGTCCAGATTTTCCAGCTCGCCGTACAACACAGCATGGATTGGGTTCGTTTTTCGCACCTCGATGGAATCACATTCGTTTTTCACCACTTCCCAACGACCAAAATATGGTGTCACTATAAATAAATGACCCCGCGAGGTTCGCTGCCGGTCGTGGATGGTGCGCGGGGCTGCATTTTTCTCGAATGCAACGAGAGCGAAAGTGGAAATCGAGAGCAGTTCTAACAACAAAATGGGGACGATAAAACAAAAACACCAGTGTAGCCACCATTCACGAACATTCGCCGGTGGCGATCCATCATCGCAGGACACGTTTTTCCGAGCGCACGAAATTGATAGTGCTAGATAGGAATGTTTCTTATCTCCGGATGGTTGATTCGTGTGAAAAAGAAATGAACAAAACATTGGATGGACAGTCGAAGTCATTTGCCCAATAGAAACACACATATATTGTAACGGACGTATTATTGGACGTAAGAAATGAATACTGTGTGGGTGTTGAAACATACTACGATATAATAACAATAACCTAATCCAGCGATGGTTTGTGGTATGCACTTGCATCTGTTTTCATATACTTTCTTTTTCCTTAAGAAACATGTGTTTTATCATATGTTGATTGATGAAGGATTAACATCATAGTTTTTATTTTTATTACCATTGTTATTGAAACAAACAAACAAACAAACAAACAAACAAAACATGACCTTGACATCTAAATATGCAAGAAATCAAAACATGATGGCATGATAAGAAATAAACACTCTGCTAACTGACGAATTCTTCTTCTTCTTCTTGGCGTAACGACCTCTTGGTCATGCCTGCCTGTTAAGGGCTTACGAGACTTGTTTCCCTGTTGTACGTGGATAGTCAGTCCTCTCGTACAGGGGAGGGTCCGGTCTCGGTTGGGATTCGAACCCACGCCGTCGAGGTGGTGAGCCCCGGCGCTCATGGGCCGATTTTTCTAACCGGCGCTACCGCTCGGCTGTCGCGGACCCCCCGGGAACTGACGAATTAAATGTAACAAATACAGTAATGTAATTCAGATTCAAATTCATGAATTTGAATGGTTGTTTGTGTTTTAGAGATTCATGAGTCCCAAAAATTCATCAACTAATGAAAAGTTATGAGCAAACAATGGGTAGGGCAATGAAAGAATCATGGAGATTCGTGAAAGATTCATAAAGATTCATGAAGATTCATTATAATTTCGAAAGACTCATAAACGTTTGAAGATTCGTAAGGCACTACAACACTAGTAACAAGTTGTATTTGTGCACTTGGAAGGGATTAGAAAGCAAGATTGTTTAAAGGCCAAAGAAATAACGACCATTTCATCGACATAGCGTTCGATCTTAATGTTGGATACCAATTTTATCATGCGTAAATGTACCGCCAACGCCGAGCAAACACAGGCATCGTCCTTATTAGATGTCAAATAATTACATCTTTCCCATTTGCTTTCATTTTCCTTCAGATAAGTAACACTTTGCCGTCGATTCTGCTACATTATTCCTGCTCGCGCTATTATTGTCTCCGGGCGCGGTTCATTAGGCTGACAGTTTTTCCCTTGGCCTAACGGTCCCCCGTTCCCCCTGCCTTGTAAATTGAGCATTTTCCACGGTTCGATTTTCACGATTTTACGCAACGAAAAACCTTCGCAACGCAACCCACCGGTTCGGCTCACCGCTCCGTGACATCGGTTGGTGGTGGATCGCTTTTCCGCTTTGCGTTACTTTTTTTTGTTATTTCGCGGAAAACCATCCCCCACCCCCTCCACGCCCCTGCAGGGACGCAACGAAGTCGCATTGATGTCGCCGATTGTTATTGATCCTATAAATATCAATGCCAATCCCGGGGGCCCTCAAGCAAACGGGGGAGGGGGTGTGGAACCGGGCTGGAAGGGAACGTTCTCTGTGGACGAATCCCGACGAGCGAACGGATGTCACGTTTTGTGCAAACGGTTCCACGAACTTTTACGATGGCCGCCCGCGCCTCAATATTTCCACTTCCCGAGATCGAGGCTGGAGGGTTCGGAAATAGAGGGTGGAAAAAAAAGTTAGTACGTCAACTGCACACACATCCTCTTCCATCGCTGGGCATCGGATTGGAAAAATTGTTTAAAATTCCCACCGCTCGGGACGTGCTCGGGAAAAGCTCGCCGGCGCGACGACCCGCGTTTGCGGAACGCCGGCATTTTCAGCGGACGGAGGAGAGTTTGTTGGCCTCGAGCATTGAACTGGGACTACCTACGTCCACCAGCCCGCCGAGGACGATGGACGGGGCACCGACAGGACGCTAACCGGAGGCAATTTTTCTACGGCTAGCCTCTGGCAGAGAACGGCTGACGCGCCCGCCAAGTCAGCAGGAAAACTTTGCATCGCATCTTAATCGGCGAACTTTAGCCCAATGGATGACGGAAGCAGGAGAGCTTCATGCGACCTCCGCTTTCTCCCCGGCATCGACGCGAAGTTCTCGGAAGACCCCGCTCTCGATATTCAGATGAATACGACACGCCCGCGGGGGGTGATGGTCCGCCTCCCGGGAACAGCTTTACGCAAAGTGCGCACACAGTACGATACGACGTATGGGAAGAGGGCCGGCACGGGTGGGACGAAAGGAGACACAACACCAAGCATCCTTTCCTTATCGCAGCAATGTGTCCCCGATTAAGCTGTGGCCGATGGAGAAAGGAAATTTAATTAATACAAAAAGCGCCACCATCCATTTCCATCGGAACACCGGGGCCTTTTGTGTCAACCCCGTCCTTCGGTGAAAAAGTCGGTTCGCTCCAGCGAGTCTGGCCTTCCTCGGCCCGGCCATTAATGACGTCCTTTTCGCCTCGGGCACACCGAGAACGACGGGGTTAGGAGCCGTTTTCCATAAAATTTGCTTCGATTTGGATAGGGAGCCGGTCGGCTTAATGTCGCCTAATCCGAGTCCTTTTTTCCGGCAAAAGGATCAACCTACTGCGAAGTAGGGTGACTGGGGGTGATACCAAACCACCGAAGGTTATCAATTTTTATTGCAAATCTTCTTGCCAGCAAGCAAATTTGAAATGTGTGATAAAGAATTGTATGTTCATAGCAGTTTCCGACAGCACAATAATAAATTTGAAAATTCAAACATAACGGAGAAAATATATTTATAGAAAAAAAATTCTACACAGAAAAACTCCGAAAAAGCCTTATGTCATCGAGCGATTTATACCTTCACATAGGATATCACTCTGCAATTTTTTAGAACAAACGAAAAAACAATTGTTTTTCATCGTCGGTTGCCCAATATTTTTGAAAAGATTTTTTTCCAGAAGAAAAAATTGCGTTATGGAAGTTTTAAAGATCGAAAAGTCATATTTGATTGAGACTAAGTTGCAAGTAATAAAGGTAAATTCACTAGCATGTTGCAATAAATTCGTGATTGAAAATTGAACTTTTCTGATTTAAATCAGGGGTCGACATACATTTCCTGGCAAAAGAGCCAGTTGATGAAAAAGCAAATCAAAAACGCGGACCGGATACCTTATACGATGATTTAAAGTTTTCAAAGTAGGTACCTTTTGAATGGAGTATCAACTTTCTAAATAACAAAGTTACATAATTGTGGTAGAAGATAAAATATTTGAAATTGTACCGTTAAACTTTTTCAAACATTTTCATACTTTCGTTGAATTTTGATTTTTTTTTCAAGAAATAACAAGAACACTACAAGGTACTAAATTTTTCTTACGAGCCGGATAAAATTAGCAGGCGAGCCGTATTTTGCCGACGTCTGGTTTAAATTAATACTGGAAAATCCACACGATAAGTTCAGCTATCGAAAATATGACAATGAAAACATAAGTAAATAACGTTAATTAAATTGATAAAACACTATCTATGGTATAAAACCAACAACCTTTGGTTAATTGATCCAATCTGTATCATTTTTGAATTTGGTCAATTGGTCATCTTGTCGTTATGGTCCATATTGCCACACGTTACCCTATCAACACCGAAGCTAGCTTACAGCACCCTTTCCCACCGGGACCTTTGCAACACGTTTTACATTAATTTTTGTTTTCATCTGAAACCCATCCGAATTAGTTTTCGGGCAGAAATAAATTCTACAAATTGGAATAAGATAAAGGACAGAATCTGTGCAACGCAACGAAAAATTCGTCATCGTTTTTAATTGAAGCGAATAAAGAAAGGGTCTAGACGTACCTTGGTTTTTGCGTTTTTTTCATGTCCAACTCACCGACAACGCCGGCCGTCTGCGAGCGACGACGCGGACGACAGTGCCGATGAAGACGGAAAACGCGATCAGCCGATCAACGCAGCTGCTGCTGACGACGCCGACGCCCGATGATGATGATGATGCTGATGCTGCGGCCGATGATGCCTATCTTGACCGGTGAGGAAAGGGCCGTCGAGGAAGACGCTACTGTTCCGGTGGCCTTTAATGCTGCCCCGCTAGCACTTTTCATCGGACGCTGTTGTAGTTTGGCTCAGCGGATCGAACTTAATTTGATTTTCTTTTTTTGCTTCGATTTTCCTCACGTTGGCAATTATTCTACACCGCTTGAACCCGAACGAGGACGGGGAAATATTTTTCAGCACCAACCAAGGTGCCTTTCTTATCGGGCTTTTCAGTAACACACCCTTTCTATATTGCCCTGCTGTTTCACTTGCAACTTTTCACACTCCACAAGCAGTCGCCGCCACCGGGCGGAACTCCGGAAGGATTTGCCCCATTCACCACGACTTCTAATGCTTTCGCTTCCTTGCTTTAATATTTAAATTACAATATCACTGGCGCACTGCTCCCGCAACAAACGGCCCGCCGCACTTCTTCCACCACACACGCCACACACTACTTTTGCTATTTTCCGATTGCTTTTTGCTTGATTTTCTATTGCATTCTCCCAGCACAATTGGCACACCACCATCCCCTTGTGTGAACACAAACACAACCGCTTCCAAAAACTAAACTGTTGCACTGCGTTGCGAAACAGGTAATCACCACTGCTGCTTTTTTTCTCTTACCTATCTGCACTGCTGCTGCTGCTGCTTTCCCTTTTCTTATGCCTACATTTCTTCACTATTTCCCCACGGCCACCACACCCTTTCCACCAGCACGGCGCTTTCTTAGCGCAAGAAACAACAGTGCCGAAGAAGGTAATATGCACCACCGGAGATACACAGATAGATAGAGAGAGATAGAGAGGGAGGGAAAACAATATCGGATCGCACACCAACACTTCCCGACCGCGTCGTTGTCGTTTTGGGGCGTCGTTAGAAAAGTGTCTTTGAAATTGCACTGCTGGGTTGGAAAAATAAAGCAGCTTCTACTTGTACTTAATTCTGCTGCTGCTGCACTATTTCTTGCACTATTAATTGAGGCACGTGTGTGTTGGTGCTCGTGTTGATCTCGTCAAACCACCACCGTGTACACCTACACAACACAAATACACAGATCACCTGCAGGACAGAAGAGAATAGAGAAGATGCACAAATGAAACCACCTTGTTGTTAAATGTCACACACAACGTTTCGTTTTGCCACAGGTAAGACCCTGTTCCGGCGACTGTTTGTGTTATTACACGCTAATTGTAATGTCTGTATCCAATCGTTGGTGTCCGATGTGAAAAAGGACCAAGGGACGCCACACAACGTTTTCGCCATGTTGGGTACATGATCTGCAAGAGAGAAGGAGAAAAACAATGGATCAGTTTATATACGAAAACAGTTTATGAAATAAAATAATCTAAAGTTATCATCACAGAACATAATACGAATAATCGAAAAATGAAATATAGCATGGAGAATAGACAATTTATGAAATAAAATAATCTAGAGTTATAATCCTAGAATATAATACGAATAACCGAAAAGCAAAATACAGAACGAAGAACAAACAATTTATGAAATAAAATAATCTGGAATCATCATCACAGAATATAATACGTATAATCGAAAAATGATATACACAACTAAGAACTCGATCCAAAAATAAATCAAGCATGCACATTAGGTTCGACATGTTACAAAACAAATCTAATCATACAGAACCAAAGGATTCCCGGAACGAGATGGTAAGCATCTGGAATAACAGATTCATCTCTGTATGACCATTACTCGCCCACTCCACCTTTTAAGTGCAACATTCCGATACTTGCAACCCGGACGGAAGTGCACACATTTTTCGTTTGCACACCAGGAAATCCTTTGTCGATTGTAAGACCTTTAATTCCAGTTAATCTGAAAACAATGACACATCTTTTCCTCTCCGTTACTGGAAATCGAGGTCAAGGAAGGGACAACTGTTTCCAGGGAAAAGGCTTCGCAAAACGGAGGACGACAAGATAGCGCAAGACGAAAAAAAAAAGGACAACAGCTCTGCGGCTTCAACAGATGAGCAGGACTGAGCATTCGCATTTGGCAGGACTCCAGCAGTTTTTTCCTGATACGGAAAGTATTGCCCTTCGGAACCGTCCTTACTTTGTACGTCATCAAACAAACGGGTGAGAGGTTGTAAATAGAAAATATTCACCCTTTATTTCGTTTTGTTTTTTGTAGCGCATCCTGAAAACGGCGCCGATATAGTGTTTGCATGGCATTATTTACTGAACGTGATTTCCATGTCGTGCTCGTTTTGGTTTAGTTGTGTCTTTTTCTTTTCGGAGTTTGTGGATAACATTTCAGGACGAAAACGAGACGATGGGTTCTTCCACTGTGGTTTCATAAAGATCCACGCTGCGCGCTCCAAGGCAGTGCTATACAAATCGATTAAACAAACTCCAAATCATTGGCCTTCACATCGCAACATTTGATTTGTTTTCTCCGTTTTTGCCTAGCCCAATGTCGTCAGAAAACCACCGACCAACAAGTTGATTGGATCCACTTTGGTCTAATTACACAAACCGTACGTCGTATGAATTTGTTGAGTGAAAAACTCTTAACCGCTATTGCCCGGCATCACGCCACGGAGTTTCGAGGTGGATAACAACCAAAGGAAACAGAAAGAAGTGTGTGTTCGAAGCAACTTAGAAAAATCGAGCTTTGGTGATGATTTAAATGTGGTTTTTATTACTCGAATTCTATCATCAAGTCTGGATGAAAGAATATAACACAATATTTAAATCGTTCAACCTTCATCGCCAGCCATATACACCATCCCACCCATATTACTGACAGTTTCTATCCCTCCAGACATCGTATTATCCACTTTGAAACGAATTGTATCGTGGCACGGAAAAATCGCTCGTTCTATATCTTTACCGTTAACTTTCGCTTTTCTCCTGCACACCTTCTTTTTCGCTTTTCAAGTATCTTCCCAAGGGCTATAAAAAATATCTCGTTCCAACTATTTCCAATTGAAACACTGTTTCCCCCCTTTTCCAGCAGCAGAAAATAACCAAATCATCCCGAACAGAAGCACATCAAACGTGACGCGGGAAAAGAAAGTCTTCACTTCGCGTTAACGTCGGGGAAAAGCTTTTAAGAAAATCGACTCAGACCCGAGGCAGCCGGCAGGAAATGCATCAAAGAAACACTCTTTGCATCCTGTGATCGACCAGGACACGTTCGGTTGTACATTCCATCAAATCGCTTTTTATCACCATTTTCTTCCCCTTGGCTCGGACGATGGGAGAAATTGGTACGGCGAGCCGGCAGCACAATTTAAATATGTTCAGCAAATAGCCCACCGTAAATCGATAAAGTTTTCCATCACCTACTCTTTCTGTTCATTTAATTTTCCGAACCGTCTCTCACGACCGTTTTATCCTTCCGCCAGTGGACGCTTGTTTAACTACATTTTTATCTTCTGTCGCCGCACACAACGACAGCGACACGATGGAAGACAAGATGCAGCAGGGTTCGGGACGGAAATTTAAAACGACGCTGGATGACACTTCCGTCCAGCTGTTAGCTACTGTTTCCCGGGAAAATAATCGCGAGCTTGTGACCTAGCGTTGTTGCACGTTCTCGTCGTGCGGAAGGAATGCAACAGGTCCTTCGCGGGGGCAGAAAAGACATCTTTACTGGCCAACCCCCGAACCGCTTCCCTTCAAGCAACGCCACACGGGTTTCCTATCCATTTACTGTGACTTTTCCTTTTCGGTGCCGGATTATCGAGGCTTTTCTAACGATGAAAGGCCCTGTCTTCATAGTTCGTTTCGTTGAGAGCAATGGCCGAGCTTTTTCCTGCAGAAAGTATGAACACTCAGCTCTGGGAAAACGTTTGAATAAATCATTAAACGTCCCACAGGGGTTGAAATTGGAACATAAATGCTTAAACAACAACCGATGCATCGGAGGGGGGGAAAAACATCCACCAAAAATCGCAAGATACTCCCATGCGATAAAGGAAAAAAATACCTCCTAACAGCAAAACAGTAAATGCAGAAAGAAGCGCAATAAATGCGAAAAATTATGATGATGATGCTGAAGAACGCCAGCGCGGCGTTCATTGGCCCAACGGAAAGTAGGTTGCGGTAGCTCAGTTTTTCCATCGAGCGCCACAAGCCCCAAGAGCAGAGACACACACGAGGCGGAGAAGGGAAAAAGCAGACTGCCCAATCGCAGCTCCTCCCCACCCTTTCGGTTTTCCACCGCGAACTCTTGTGTGGTTGATGGCTTCAACTTTAGGACGTCGTTATCGTTCGAGTCTATACGAGCAACGAAAAACTGCAGCAACGACGCTGGGGAAAAGAGAGTGAGCAGAAGGAAAACTGTGCTAGTTTCAACCCTCCAACCGAACCATAACGGCTCGAAGAAGGTTGAATACGTACTCCCGTACCGAAAACCGGGAGGAATGTTACGGTAAAGCCACTGTACGCTTTTAATGCTCGACCACGGTCGCCGCAACTGTTTGCCGGGGCAGTCCAATCGAACGTAGAACGTTAAGAACCACTCGAATCCCGCGCAAAACCCCGAAACGAACGAACGAACGAACGAACGAACGAACAGGGCATTAGAAATAACGGTGTTCCTCTGCTTGGCCCAGGCTCGCCGCATTCCAGATTAGCTTTTCCACCTTCCAAAGGCCGTGTACGAGCAAGCGTGTACGATTAGGAACGATTTACTTCGCCATGATCCCCCCTCCCACCCCAGCGAAGAAAAAAAAGCTAACGGAAAAGCTGAAGGAGGAAACGCTGCCAAAGGGCAACAACTTATTTTCATCTTCCTTTCTGCGGGCTGAAAAAATGCGCACGACGATGAACTTTGTCAGGCGGAGCGGGGGGCAACGACTTTTTGGGAGGTAACAACCGCGGGTAATCTTTGGTGCCATCACTTCGTCATCCCACAAGCCACTAATCTTATCTTTTATCGAACGAACGAAAAACCGCCCCCCCAATCCTTCTATCTAGAAGGGAATGGGGTGTGGGGGCGGGGGGGGGGGGGGCGAGAGGTTGGGAAGAAGATATAATTTAATTGAGACGATTTTGTTCTTTGCTGCCCTTTCCCCGTTGCAGACGGTCAAACGAGTCGCTGCCCAGAAAGTGAAAGTGAACGTCAATAAAACGAATAAGTGAATTGGTCGGGTAATGGAAATGGGTTTTTCGGGGTAGAAAACGTTTTAATTGAAAATCAATTAATTTAAGCCAATGAACGCAAGCTGTATCTTCGTTCAATATTATTTGATGCGTCGAGTAACGAAACAACATTCACATCATCAACACTTCACAGAGCAGAGAAAAATGTAATCCACAAGAAATCAATTAACCAAATGAAGCAACTAAGCTAGAAGATGGCACAGAACAAACCACCACACCATCAATATACAATTTGCTCCGGATCGGTACATTGATATAACTGGATTACGTGACATTACGCTCTCCGTTGGGTACAAGCAGGGGGGGAGGGCATTTGAATCCACCTGGTTCCGCAACCCCGGACCAGACGAGCATAACGACAGCATAATCCTACTTGTTTATCCTGTTATCCGGACTTTGTGGGGCTTGCTGGCGGCTCAATCCGTGAGACCTCGGCCTCGGGACACGCTGTGTGTTTTACAAATTGTACCACCAACGTTCCGATCGAAACACGAAGGGAGGGAAAAGAAAATGGAAACAAACCGAGAAGGGTAATGTTCCACTAGTGCGGCATGGTTTTGGTAATTTAGAATATTCTTTTCCCATCACAAATAATCCCATAAACACACACACACACACACACACATGAATCACGGCTAGAACGGATTGAAAATGGTTACTAGCGCCAAAACCGGTCGCCAGCCGGATACTCTCTCGCGCGCGCGCTTGCAGCCGAGTACCGAAAATAGCACATATTTTCACAAGCTGCTCCCATAAACACACGCTTTAAGACAAAATTAGTCTCATTAGAGGCCGGTGAGGGTGCGAGAGGGAGGAGAGCATGGGGGTGACCACCCCCATCGGCAGCCGCCACAGATTGCTCAGAGCCGCCCACTGGCCCGTATCGTCGCGGGCATCGCGATTTGCATGTAACTGGTGTACGGTAATGCACTCAAAATCTGAAACACACACACGCACACGCCCCCTTTTTTGCACGGCGTGATTTTTTTACGGCGATCTATTTTGCATTCGTTTCGACCAACACTGGCAAGGCCAACGTCATCGAGTGAGGAAAGCGAGTGGGTTTTTTAAATGTTTGAATATTTCAAAATTATACGCGCGAAAGTGGGAGAGATGGAATGCAAACAAAGTGAATAGTTATCATTTAACATGATAACTTTTGTTATCAGCTTTTTTAAAAGAAAGAAGAGAGAAGAAAAAAAAAAGAAAAAAGAAAAGAATTATAAATATACCTTCTTAAAGGAAAGTAAAACAAAGAACTCAAATAGTTTGCAACAAGACGAAAATGAAGAAAAACTTCTTTAATGTAAAAAGAACATCAACAATGTTGAGATTGATTGTTAAACTAAATTGAACCTCCAAAGCGTCAAAAAATCATTGTTTGCCTCGATTTCATCAAATTTGTCTCTGGGGCACCAATTAGTCAGCTTGCAAATCTTGATTTATCGATTACAAATCGATTCATTAAAAGGCCAAAATATACGCATGGAATATTTACAAACGAATCAGGTAATAAAAACAATTATTAAAAGAAAAAAACTAATATGAACCCACTTTAGAATTGATGCATTACAGCAAAAAAATGTGAGTGCTTCATACAAAAAAACCCATTTCAATTTTCAACGGATTTGTCCACGATGTCAGGTTTGTTTTCTTCGCAAAAATGAAGATTAAAATTGTTCAATGAGATCTTCCTGTTATGTATTTGAAAAAAAACAACAAAATTTAACAAAAATAAGTATGAAAATGTTAGAAAAAATTTAATGCTAAAATTTTAAACATTTTATCATTTACCACTTTTTATGTAACTTTACTATTTAAAATATTTATACTACATTAAAAAGGGTACTACTTTAAAAACATGCAGTCATCGTTTAAGGTATCAATTTCCCTATTAATAATAAGGTCCTTTTTAGTAAATGTAAGCCGACCCCGGCATTAGAGACACAATTTAATACGTCATTTCAAAGTAAGTGCCCCAGGGAGCTCGGCTCTGGATGCAAAATCGGGCGCCATCGGCTTTAGTTTTCAATAAAAATGGAGTATAACAATGATAAACATTTTAAGAAAAATATTTGCAAAACAAATCTTATGCCACAAACAGGCAAACGCACCTACGACGAAAGATATAAAAAACCGTGTCCAATCAAAACATTGAACAGATGCTTGCGAGAGAACTGCATGAGAGGAAGCTTGAGGCTGCAAATCTGGAACATAATAAAAGCAGCATTTCCCGGATATATTTATTTCTGCTCCAAGGCAAAACGCGAAACAGACCGCAGATAGCGACTTAGCGTTATGGAAACAACTGTTGGTAGAAAATAAAATGAAAAAAATCGGACATAAGACGCCACCTCGAATCGATCGACGAATGCAGAGGACGCGCTTTGGAAAACGATGTGATGATGAGGAGATTGTGAAAGTGAAACGGTCGTGAAATCGATGCGAGATCGACTCCGGCCTTTTCGAGCCGCGTGGTTCTTCTTACCACTGCCTCACCCCCTTGGATCCGATCGGGAGGGGAGCTCAAAAGCGGCCCTCGAACGTAAACAGACAAAACGTTGCAACGGGGTTGAGTTTGTCTGTGTGAAAAAAAGCGGAAAAGGTCGGGAAATTGGTTAGCCCGAACACGGTGTGGAGGTTCTGATTTTCCTCTAGCACACCGCACCAAACATACAAACACACATATGTGTGGCGTTTTGCGGGCATTCTTTCACGAGGTGCACTACTGTCACCGACCTCCTTCCGAAATTCCTAAAGGAAAAGGATCGCCGGCGGAAAAGCGGCGCAATGCTCCCGAAAGAGACAACCCCCGGTTTAAAAATAATCTCCCGAGAAAAGATAGAAAAGCAAAACAAACCAAGCGCCGGTAAAGCGATCAAGAAATTAAGCCGCACGGAGGGTGGCAGGCCCCATCTCCCCAAGCCGGCCATTTTCCTAACCGACAACTGCTACTACTACCGAGAAAAATATGATTGCTACCCCGCGTCCTCTACAATGGGAGGGCAAAATAAAAACTTTCCCACCCAACCCGGATCCCCGGAAAACCGCTCTCAACACAAAGGAGGAAGAAGAAAAAAAAAAGGATAGCTCCTTGGGTTGCATTCACCGAATTGCTTCATTTATTGGTTTAGGATATATTTTTGTTGGCGAAAATAGAATAACGAAAACACGACGGCAGCCGCAAAATGTCAAAGCTCGTTCAAGAAGCGTGTCGCGACGTGGAAAATTGTTCTCCAAACATTTCCGTTGCCAAGGGGGAAGAAGCGTGAAGAGGATGCTTTGAATCGAAATCCATCCCAAAACCGAAGCGCGCCGGAACACGACGAAAGCAATCTAGTAATAATAAAGATTGAACACTTCTCGGAAGCATCGGTCCGTTCGGTCGAGAAGTACCGCTTTTCTCGACGGTCTGGGGGGGAAAGCAACCGAAGGGAATGTTGTGTGTATCATTCATTGCCGTTTCCGGAAAATCCTGGCGTCGGTCGGAAAATAGTAAACCTGTATCTTTGCAGAAATGGCACAATTTCTTCGAAAGCATTTAGCCACAGAAAACAAAGTGGCCCCCCCCAAAATCGACATTCGGCCCGACGTGTTCGATGAAATTATTTAGCGGGAAATTCTATCCCTACTCCCGCGGCCCGGTTGCGAAAATAAAGTCCAATTCGCGAGATGCGCCGAACGTTCTTCATCGAATCGAAAACGAGCGAAATAAAATCAAACGCCACTTCGAAGGAATCATAATTTACGTCCGAAAAACACGATGGCACCCGGGGGATGTTTTCCGGAACGTAATCATGAGCGATAATTTCGGAAAAAGGACCGATTGGCTAAATGAAAATTCGCACCAAATTGGAAGCGAGAGGTTCCGGGAAAGTTGGAAGAGCAATTTTGCGGCAATCAATTAATTTAAATCCATCGAAGCAACAAGCAACAGTTTCAACAGAGGATAGCACAATAAAAACGCAGAAATAAATCCAAATCCTTGATTTTATTACCCCTCGGATTGCAATTGCACCACTAAAGTCACATGCAGCAACAAACGGCACTCCATTTCCACCATTTCCCCCCGCCGAAACCCAGAATAATCAATTTCCGCACGAAGGCAATGAGCAACACAAAACGTTTCGGTAGTAAATGTCCGGATAGCTCGGGACAATTGTTAGCATCGTTCCGGCTCAAGTGTCGCTCAAACGAGAACCAACTGTTGCGCACACACACCGGGACACCGACCGGGAGGGCAAGGATTATCTTTCCGCCCCATCCCACCCACCACACCGCAAACCTTTAAAACCATTTTTCGCAATCGACACCCGTAACCGAAGACGCAAACGGTTTTCGGTTTTTACGACCGATTAACGAGCGTTTCTTACGTTCTCCTTCCGACGCCGACGGTGCGTCATGACGTTGGGTGTCATTATGTATGCACACACGGCGTTAGCCCACACGCACACTTTAAGACATTCCAAAAAAAATTCCACTAGGAAAAACGAAGGTTCCCTCAAGCACACAAGCACACAGCTTCTCTCCGGTGCGCAACAAAGTTGCATCCAATAATAATCCATAAGCGTACGATCGATGGAAAACCGGCAGAAAGAGGGTGAGAGAGAGAGAACGCACGGTGTGGTGCATCGGGGAAGAAAATGCATTTAAACGGTCGTAAAATATTATATGCACCGCCCGTTTGCCAGTCAAAGGAGCAAAGACGCGTTTCCAACCCCGGGGTCGGGGAGGGGAGGGGTGGGAAGAGGCTACAACAACAACAAAAAAATCCTAAAAATAAACCGACACACATGTGTGTTCGCCACCGGCTGCACACACGCGTGCACACGCGGAGATGCACGGCACAACTGTTTATTCAAATGTTTATTGCTTCACGCTTCACCGGCGAAGAAGTCGAGAACGAAAGACGGTGGCATCGAGAGAAGATGCGATTTGTAGCCGGCTTGAAAAGGAGAAGTAAGAACATGATTGTCTCTCCTTGCATCCTTACCCTTCGCCCTCCCTGCCTGCCTTGCGATCCGAATCCGTCAAATCGAACCGTATGGCAGATGGTAAGACAGTTTTTCCTCCGGAGGGAGTGACATCCGGCAAAGTGATTACACACTCACACGCCAGCCAACCCGGGGGGATTAGAGCGTAGAGGGAGTTGCAACAAACTCCTCCTCAACTTCCCTCCCCTTGGGTCGAAGAAGATCGAACCGACCCGCGCCGCAGAAGCGTTGTTACGAGCATTGCGAGAGGAGAATAAAATTTTAATGTACTTGCTGCTGCTTCTTGCGATGAAGCTTTAAGCAGCGTCGCTAATTTCCTCTTTCATTCATAAACGTCGTCCGGACGGGAACGGGGGGAAGATCCGGGACCATAAAAGTGATAAACATTGTAGTTGAAAGATACACATTGTGCGACGTTTTAAGACATAAACAGTGCATAGTCGAGAAGGGCTTTCGTGGGAAAAACAGCACACTAAAGTGTTGCGTGATGTTGAAGGCAATTGTTACTAATTGTCCTGTCCCTGTTGTGCTCTTGACTTTCGATCTCTTGACATTCTTGTTTCAGGAGAGATTTGACCAGTTTAGTTTCCATCTATCGAATCAAGTGTTATCTCTTTCTTTTCGTGGTTGACATTGATAGTTTCCTGCAATCGTCTGGTGGAAAATGTGGACAAAATGCCCGCATGGGATATACATTCGGTAGTAGAACGAATTAGAATCTAAAAAAGCAGCCTACGCCTTTCACCGTCCAACGACCCGATGCCTGATTGATGGCCGATTGATTGATCCATCGGCTGGGCGGTCACGAATATCATCATCATCATCATCAACATCATTTGATCGCCATCGGGTAACCAACATAAAACCTGCGCGATAAAGGAAAAGGAGTAAAAAAAAGCAAGAGAAACAATTACTCCCGGAACCGCAAACCCACCCTAAATACGGGCAGATCCTGGTTCCGTAAACCTCGAGCCACCCGAAATTCGTCGAGTACGATATTGGATTGGCCATCGTCACGCAATCGAGCAGAAGAAGCCGACAGCGAGAGGAGGGGGTGAAAGGGATGCGAGGGTAAATATATCCGATTATTGATCCGTATAGAATGCACATCACCGCAGAGAGGAGGATGGAAATTGCTCGTTTTGCTTTCGAAAGGGGGAAAAAACAACAACACTATAAGGCAGGGGTCGGCAAAGTCCGGCCCATGGGCCAAATCCCGGCCGTAAGAAAATGTTAGTACTTCGTACAAAAAACCGATCTCAATTCTTATCGGGCTTGTTCATGATGTAAGGTTTGTTTTCTTCCTAAAAATGAAGATTAAAATAGTCGTAAGAGGTTTTCCTGTTAAACGTAGAAAAATTCAAAATTCAACGAAAATATTTTAGAAAATGTTTAAAAAAGTTTTACGATATAATTTCAAATGTTTCATTTTTTCCCACTTTTTATGTAACTTTAATTTTTAGAAACTTGATACTCCATTCAAAAGGATTCTTTAAAAACATCAATTCATCGTTTAAGGTATCTGCCCAGTTTGCTTTCGGTTTGCTTTTGATCATCTGGCCCTTTTTAGGAAATGTATGCCGACCCCTGCCGTAAGGTATCGGGTTTTCACTTTCGGTTTTTTCGGAAACATACCGAGACGGGTCTATGAATTCCATCGCCATGAGCTCGATAGATGGCTTGGCTGAAGGAGAGGAAAAGTGTGGGACATCTAAATGAGCTGCTTGCGATACATTTTTCTGCTTTTTATACAAAAAAAACGAGGTCCTGCCATCGATACAGATCTTTTGTTACACGCAAACAGAAACAAAAAGCTGAAATTTAGCTTTGCGTTTAGTGACAAAATTAAAAGGGTAAATAGGACATCACGCTTCTAAATTACTGTGGGGAAGAACTAAACATTTGCATACAAAACACCAAAGTTGAGCCGGATACCCTAAATCAAACCAATGAAGTTAAAATACAACAATGTCTGCACGTAGAACAGACCCAAAGGAAGGCTTTTTTGTACGAAAAATAAAAGTAAGTTAAAATCCCAATCGCATTGAAATGATAGGAAAACTGTGTGACTGAGTTGACGGATAAAAAAAACTGGCTCGGGTACAAACGGTGATGCTTGCGGAAAAGCACGTCCGGTCATAATTTTTCCCCCCCAAGGCAAAAACCATGTGGAGCAGCAGCATACCGGCACCGGGGGAAAAGGCACCTTACCATGTTCACCAAAAAGGAACAACAACGACAACGACTACGATCGGTATTAGAGAGGAGCACCAGCGTCGAATGAGCGTAAGTTGTGGCACGCTTTGCAAGGGAAGAAAGTACAAACCGAAAGCTCATGGAAGTGTGGGGGGAAGGTGTGGGGAATATTTAGTCCTGCGCAGTATGTACTCGCAAATGATTACCAACGAACCGAAGCCGTTCGCCGCCGCCACCAAAACGGGCTGGAGCGGAACTTTGGCCGAATTTTCCACCACCGATAGGGACGGGAAAAAATACCCAACCAAGCGGCAGTATCTGCGTCCGTCGGTCCGCGTGTCGCGAAGCATAGTTTTACCGTCCACCCCCAACTGTCCTCCTCTTTCCGGTTCGATGGGGGTGAAAAACGCGCACACCAACACTGCTTCGAACGGGAAAAGGAAGGCCCGATCCGGTGGCAACAATGTAGCAACAAAGTCAGCTCGATGCTTTCGGAAAAGCGTCATGCGTCTGTGTGAGGCGGCTGGCAGCAAGTGGGTAAGGTGGGAAGCCCACAATATTTCCTACAAAACAAAAACAACAACAACAAAACACTCACCGGAGGCCACCGTCGACAAAACAACACATGCGTTTCGATCGCTGTGTGACACGATGATGCTGTGGGTGGGTTGGTGGTGGTGGTTGTTGCTGGGTGGGAAAAAGCGATCGAACCGAGAGATGGGATTCGGCGTTCTCCGACAAAAAAAAAAAAAAAAAGAAAACCCCCCCAACGGAGAGCAGAAGAACAAATATGCCGCCACCGTGTCACGCGTGAGAACGTGAGAGTGAGAGTGAGGAACCAAAACAAAATCATAACAAAGAAAGTGTGGGGCAGACGCGGAGAAAGTGCCGAAGGGTGGGAGGATGAAGCCAGCAGCAGCATGGACATACATTTTCCCAGTCTAGCATAACGCACGCGTCGACGGAAAACCTTCGGTGCCCTTGTGCCCTGTTGTTGTGTGCGCCTTCACAGCAACCATCCCCCCCTTTGCGAACGTCCTTTTACCCGCTTTTCTCGCCAATTTTCTCTCTCCCCAACTCGCTCGATTTAAGCCTCTCTCGCTCTCCACTCCGTGTGTGTGTGTGTATATTAGGGAGAAACCCACTTACATTTCCATCGCTTCCACAAACACCAACGGCAGCGACGGTGGCGGAAAAGCGCACGGCCGGAAAAAGAAGCCAACACGGTCCGGCACATGGGCAGTCGATGTAAAAATAAATAAACGTGCACGCAAAGACGGATTTTTCACGGCTTTTCCCGCTCCGCTCCGTGGCGGTGTGGCGGCATCACGTTATGTTGTCTTCTTCCGTCCCTCTAGTGTATGTATTTGTAGTTCAACGTCGTGCCCCAAAACCCGGTAAACTTTTCCTAGATGGGCAGATAAAACGTTAAGACAATTAAAAACTTCTCGGCGTGAAACCTAACCTTTCTTTGTTTTATATGACAGATTAGGTCATAGTAAATATGAATCCGGAAGAAATGAAATATTTTTTAAGAAAGCCAGGAAGGTAATATACATAAATTACTCGCCAAGAAAATGATCGAAATAGTTGAACTTTGCCGTTTATTTCATCGACTTGTTGGCACAAATAACTTGCTCCTGTGTGGGACGATGGAAGCGAAACTTTTTAGGGAAACGGCTTGGCATATCATGTTTGCGTTTGCGTGTTATTTATTATTTGGTTATTTTTGAACATCGAAAATCAGGTGGTCCAACAAACGCCAATCTCGTTATGCGCTGGGAAGCGCTGCTAATGTCAAAAAAGGAAATGATGTTGATAAGAGACCGTCAGCCACTAGAGGCAGGATATTGTTGCTATTTATAGAGCTATCGACGCCCACCCGGTTCGCACCTTCTCACACCCCCGCCCTCTGCACGGATTTTTGTTCCGTGAGTTCCTCCGCTGGATGTTTTATTTATACTCGTTCTGCCGATGGTTTACTCTTCCAAGCCGAAGAATAAAGAAAAACCCCCTTGTCGTGGTGGCCCGACGGGCGGCTTTGGGCGAAATGGAGCGAACGTAAGAAGGTCACGGTAAAACCTTTTAAGCGATGGATCTAAGCGGTGCGACAGCGGGTTCTGCGAAACACCACAAGTAATACCTTTCCCCGCTGTTAAGGTTTCTCGGTGCGTGGTAGGTAAAAAAGGAAGGAATCAAAACTTTTCTCTTCTTGCATCGCACGATAAAGCGGGTGAGGTAGGTCACTGACGAGAAAGTTCAGAACTTCCGCCCGCGCTTTATCTAATCAATTTCGCAACATGTTTCAATGAGAGCAAAGGCAGGAATAGACATGAGGGAATGCTTAGAAATCAATGAAACTGGCCAATTAATTGCCATGCAAAGGAGGTGAAAACCGAACTGCAAAATACTACCTACAAAAAGCGTACTTTCGAGAAACACACCGTCATCGATTGGAATCCACTTTCTTGAATTGACCCGAATAAAACCTCCATGGTGTGACGACGCGGTGTTACTGTGTTTCCCTCGTATGACGCCGAAAGTGTGTGTCGTTAGTGCCAAACTAGGAGGATTTGCCGGAAAGGATGATGGTGTGTAGGGGCAGCAAAATGTAAATGATGGGTGATTCATTGGGATCGGTTAAAATTATGTTCATTTTGGCTGTCCCCTGAACGTCTGACTCACTCAACGTCCTATCTCGCTTCTAGGGGAATTTCTCAACTGCTTCCCTGGCCCAACATCAATCTGCATCCTGCACGAAAGCGTCAACAGTCGAGCGATGCGTCATCCGTTGGAAAGGGGAACCGTAATGGGTGGGTGCTAATAAATGCATTTTGATACAGGCCAGAGGCAAAACCAGCGAGTTACTGCCAATCAGGGTTTCTGTGCCGAGCAGGTCCGAGAATCAATCTGCATTAATCTGTGAGACATCGGATTCGGAAGAATTTTGTTTCGCATATTTCACGGAATATTACATGATTTTATGTTCTTTCAACATTGTTTCTTTCTACGAGTTTTATTAAAGTGTTACGTAATTGTGAAATATCGGCAGAAATCGAAATCCACTTGAAGTGTGTTAAACAGATCACTTTGGTATATTGTTTACCGGACCATCTCGTTTGCGTAATTTATCACCAACCAATCCCCGGGTGGAAACCTTGCCAACCGGTTCTTGCCAATCCGGAGCTGTCTGTTGACTTCTGACTCTCGAGCCGGAGACGTCCGTCTCATGGTCAACATCGTAGCGTCTCACCACCCCACCACCCTCCACTGAGTGTGCGGGTGCGGGTACCGTGACCCACAATCGGGACCACCCTCCTTCCACCCTTAAAATCTGCAGAGGGGGTGGTTGTAATGTTATCGTACTCCACACCAACACACCCCTGCCTGCCAGCCTGCCTGCGTGTGCAAACTGTGTCGGACAAACAACGACAACGACGACAACGACGACGAAGACACCTGTGCCAGCAACCCCCCTCTCTCCCTCTCCGCTTGTTACACTTCATTGAACAGTGGCCAAACGGAAGTAGTACACGTACGGGTTCAGTACACAACGACACCCGAACGCAAACGCACCGATTGCGTGCGTGTGTGTAGATGTGTGTGTGTGTGAACCGAAAGGAAAGAACAAAAACAACAACACCAGCCTCGAGCCAGCCACTCTTCCGAGCAAAACACGCAAGGGACGCGTGCAAAGTCGATGTCGATGGGTTGGTGTTATTTTTTCCCCCCATCGATGTCTTTGTTTAAAATAGAAGCAGAACAACACAACTCCGATATGATTTGTTTTCCGATGCAACAAAAACTGCATCATCCACGCCCACTCTCTGTGGCTGTCTGCTTGTCGGTGCACATTGAGGGCTTCTTCTTTTTCCTGCACCTCCCGATTGGAGCTGGGTATGGTTGCACTCGAAGTCGAAGGAAATAATTTATGGCTCCAAATATGTTCGTATCCTCCCAGCGGAAGGCGTGGAGTGGGGCGGGGGGCTGGCGAATTGGGGAGATTGATTGATAAATGGATCGAACGATTGATTGGCCTACCGAACGGAAAGGCCAGGGACGAACGAATCGCGTTTTTGGGGGGGAAACGATTCAAAGCCGGAGCCATGATAACGTTTTACCCACCGGTTTCCTTCAAGCCGTTGCAAACAACATTATTTTACAACTTTGAACCATGCAAACATAGAAGCAGCGAGTGAGCGAGTGAGATAAACGTGATCAGCAGCTCATCGTAATGCTGCTAGATCACACCTTCATCTCACGATCGCACAAATTGTGCTCACTACTGGCTGTGTGTGTTTGACTCCAGTGGTTCGCTAAACCTTTTCCTTGGCAGGTACAAGTACAACACTTTTTATCCCATTCCATCCAAGCGCGCCACCAGGTGAACATGTAAGAGAATCCATTTACTCACCTTGAGGGAATCATGCTGAAGTCCGGTCGCTGTTGCCGCTGCCGCCGCCATCGCGCTGTGTTTTGGGATATCGGATGTTGGTGGATGATGATGATGATGGGATTTCCGCTTCGGTTGGTGGTGGTGTTGTGGCCACCATCGCGACTCGTTCAACGCACACCCGTTTAAGACGCAGCATAGCAGCAGCGGCAGCAGCAGCAGCAGCTGTTTACGCGAGCTTTCGAGCTGCTGCGTGTCTCTGTGCTGCGCGACTCGCGATCGCGAGCGGAGTGCTTTTCATGTGTGTGTGTGTGTGTGTGTGTATGTGTGTGCGTGTTTGGTCGAGTGCACCCCGCGGATCGTGAAAGATCACCGCGTTGTCCACGGGCCGATGATGGTGGCGAGGTCTGTTTGACTTAAGCTTGCGCGTTCGAATCGTTGCGTGGCTCCTTCGTGGTGTGTGGGGTTTTGCGTCACAACAGCGAGCGCGCTCACGCTCACTCACAGCGCGCAGTAGAATTATTTAGTCACGTTCGCGCGCTGATCACCGATTGCGCTTATCACACAGTTAGCAGCACGATGCAACGTACAACACACACTGGAAAGTAGTCACCAACCGACATTCACACGTCCACCACTTGTGGTAACAGTAAAGGGCTTAATGGGAGTTCGCGAATGATGATCCGCGAATTTCGATTGCGCACTTCTTTACGAGGATGGAGGTCGCACACACAGAAAAAAACAAAAGGCTCACGACGGCCGTGTTCGCGAGCAACACGACGTAACAAACCCAGCAAAAAAAAACGAAAAACAACAACCACCCGAAATGAACAAACAAAAACACACACTCAGAGCGCGAAGAAAACAAGATCCTCCTTGGCCAAGCGGACATCGCACCACTACTACGAGCGGGGCGCGGAAAACGTCAGAGACCGCCGTGTGCTGACGGTTCCGTTTGTGCTTCCACCAAACCACCGGGTTGAGATTATTCGGTTCGCCTGCTTTGGTGGAGCTTTTTTTTCCTCCTTACGTTCTGCTTGCTTCGCGGCGTTAGAAATTTGTTTTCTGGTGCGCACAACTACACAACACCCTGCACACATCATGCCTTCTTTACGCGTGTGGCCATGCCCCGTGGTTACTTATGCATTCGTCTACTTGCTTTTTGCTGCTGCTGCTGCTGCTGCTGCTAAGGGAAGTTGGGTTCCGTTTTTATTTCTTTTCTCCTTCTTTGCTTCATTATTACAACCCTCTCCGGTGGTGGCTTTTGAAATACGGTCGTCCCAAAACGGATACCTTAGCTTTTCTTTTCATTCCCCTTCCGCCCAGCGGCCATTCGCCAATGAACTACATTCGTTTCCATCTTTATAGAGAGCCTTGCTAAACCTTTTTATATTAAATACACCGACACACACTCGCACACACTAGAGCCGATCACAGCCTCCTGCTCCCGCTTCTATGGGGATGCACTTTTTGCAAAACCAAAATGCAACCGTGCTTTCGCAAACAGAAAAGGCTCTTCGCTGTGGTCTATGCAAGGCGGCTTGCAACTTTCGACTCACTCTACGCACGCAGCATGCACTTCCGTCACTTACATCATCATCGTCATAGTCATCGTCCTCGCCGTGCGCCCTCGTCGCTCTCAAGCTACCAGTTCACACTCACTCCTCCTGCCGTTGGTGGCAAAGGAACGGATAGGAAGGATATCTTTAATGAAAAAAGGACCCAAAGTTCTCCGGTTTGTCTTTCCACCATCGCACCCTCGCCGTACCCCGTACGATTTCGAGGACTTAAAAAAAGTTTTCTACGTACTCGTCAATGCACCATCCTCGGCTCCTTTAACTTCGCTAATTCATCGCTTTCGAAGAGTTGTTTTATGGCACAACCGAAGATGGCAGAATCGCCGGCAGCGTATTTCCCGTGGCACTTTATGATTCTTTTGCATAGAGGGGGAGAGGTTACGTACCCGGAGGTGCAATAAAATGGCTAATTCCGTACGATAAAGCGCACTATAACCGAAAGGAGAAGAAAAAAAACAACCTCAGTTGAACAAGAGATGTAACATATGCAATTTCATTCGGCATTGATGAGCGCATACATATGCACCCATAAGGGGTCGCTCATATAAAAGGTTTTTTTTACTTTTTATGCACGCACGCACGCACACATGAACCAATGGTGAAAAAAAGTAATCTAAAAACGCAAGGTAGTTTGGTGTAGCATGGACAAGGGCACGATTTGCAAGGTGTTTATTGTTCATGAAAAAGTCTAACAATGGTGTTTAGCTTATGAACAAATCAATGATTGAAGTTGAACATTTTTAGTTAAACTACAGCAAGTTTGGATGCATTTACCAAAATTAAAAACACGAATTTCAATTTCCAAAGCGCGAACCAACTTAAATTGTAAGATTGAAACTTAGATGAACTAAAATGTAATTTTTTTTTAAATTGATTCGTTCATCTTGTCGCGAGTTTGACTATATTTAAATTACTTGGTTTAATTTATCAAATCAGGTCTCAATAAAAATTGCTTTTGTTGTCTCCCATTGGTTAAGGTGAAATGCAACGAAAACCTTAGTTGAACCGTAATGACCCTGATTGCCTTATGAATTCATTTTAGAAATTGATTTAAACGCCAATTTAATGCAATCATCGACTCGCATCGGCATTTAACTTGGAAGGCCATGTTCAAGGAACAGCAAATGACATCCAATAAGAAAACAGTTGAACGATTTCAAAAGCCAACGCCATTTCAGATGATAGGATTGGATGATTTGTTTGAAAAATTCGCTGGAAAATAAAATTTCAGACAAATTAGAACGGCTCAAAAAAACTTGCATTCAATCAAGTTCGTACCCTCTTTGGTGGGTAAACTCAAACTTACTACTGTTTTGCATCGGTGTAAGGACATTTTGCAGATAATGATGATGATGATGATGATGATGATGATTTGGATTGCCGTTTACCCTCTTTTGCAGTGGAATTTTGAAGATGTTTGGACTTTTTGATGTTTGATTGTGATACATGCTTTGCCTTGAAAACCCAATGTTGAGGAGTCTAGTGTCTGGCGCTTCTCTTTCTTACTGTTTCCGATCGCAAAATGACAACCGCTGCAACGTTTGACGGTTTGGAGGCGAACTGTTGCTTGGTCCTTGCATATCCTTGCGGTCGGATCTTTCTTGAGAGGTTGAGTATTCGTTCTATGAAAAGCATTCTCCCATCGGCACACATACACACGCACACATCAATAGCACGCAATGCAATGAGTGTGAAGCGCAACAAAAACAGACGATTTCTGGTAGTTCAATACACCGTCCGTCCCTTGGGCCGCTTCCTTGTCCTCTTTGCCGACACTTCGATTGGGAAAACCCCAACCGGTGCCCCACCTCTCCAACCAAGCTACCGCTGAAACTGTACCAGCTCGGTGCGTGCTACTGTTGCCGTGCGTTGTTGTTGTTGGATGGGATGGATGTGGGGCCTACTTCGATCTCTCGTGTCACAATCTCCCCACCAGGGGAAGGTAATGGGGTGGAGCAAAAAAGCCACCCTTATGAACACGGTGAAACAAACACACACACGCGCGCGGGCCAGCAGATACTCGCGATCAGCGCCACCGCGCACAAACCGTCTTGTTCATAGTCGTCGGCTCGCGCGGAGTCTTGGTCTTGGGGCTCTATAATTGGCTCTATCTCGTCGTAGTATTTTTTTCTCCCTTCCCTTCACGCTTCACCCTTCCCGTTCCGCGAGGCGCACGAGGTGTGTGTGATCCAACACCGTCACCGTCTTCTTCTTCAACTTTTTGCCTTGTTTTTTTCGTCGAACCACACACAGCTCACTTCTCACTTGTAACACTCCGCGCGTCCGCTCCTTCCCTTTCCTCTTGATTTGCGTTTAAAACCCCTCGTTGTCGCACCGTTGACGGTCGCGGTCTCGGTTCGTCGTCGCCGTCGTCGACGTCTTTCTCGGCTTGTTCGAGACTCTTCCCCGCAACATGCCCTTCCCCAAAACACCAACCGCTAGAAAAATGTAGTAACGAGGGGGGCGGGGTGTTTTCCCCATTTCGGCGTCCCACGGCTACCACGGGGCGCTTCAGGGCACCCGGATTGCAATCGGGCTTTGTGTTTTCCCTGACTGTGAGTAATTTTCTTGCCTTCATTTTTTTTCTTTATGCCTTTCCACACCTCCCTTTCGTGCACGGCGCTACGCTAGTCCGAGCCATGATGGCACAGCTTTCACCAACCCAATCTGTGTAGCAAAGTATGAGGAGAGGGAACAGGAGGTGGAGGGTGGAGAAGCGAAAAAAACAGACCACTATAGTGTCACGTCGGCACATTCACATTCGCGAAACCATTCATGGGGAAGGTTGCGCTGAAAAGGGAGAGGAAAAACAAAGCGGAACAGCAACAATTCGGCGCTACTGCTAAACCCCACTCGGCGGATATATTTCGCAATCTTCAAAATTCGAATTTTCCTCCCAAAGTCTTCTTCTTCTTCTTTGGGACAATGAGGTCCGTGATTTTGATCCGCGGGGAATTGAATTGAATGCACGCCAAAAGCGCACAAGCCAATCGAGCACTGAAACATTACACACGCATACCCACCAATAGCCTCGCCGAAGGAAAGGGAAATGTCAATCGCGCAAGGACTCCTTGGATTTCGGGAGTTTTCTTTATGGTTTCTTTTCTTCACTCCTCTCGTACGGCTATCCGTCCTTCGATGCCGGCGAAATGAAAGGATGCCGATTGTGGCCGACAGTAATGTGCAACAACCGAATTGTGCACGCAGAATCGATCAGAACGGTTACTTACAAACGGCACACATACACACACACACACACGATGGTTGGAACAGAAGGAAAAAAACAATGCGACACAATGTTCACGCAATTGATCGCGACGAGATTGCAAGTCGGTAATGTTCAATGAAAAGTGAATATTCGGTTCGTGAAAATGAGCCACGGCAAAAGGAGAACAACCACCCTGCGACGTGTGGAGCGGGCTCGAGAGGGCAGCGGAAAGTTCACTACTCGCGGGATCACTACTATTGATGGGCCAGCTTACTACGTTTCTACGTACACGACATCGCGACGTCTACACGTCCGCCGCAAGGCAGCGCGTCGAGGCTCGAGAAGGCTCTCCTTGATACTAGCAATCGTTCTCCTTCTGGCCGTCACGCTCGCTCTTTCGCACTCGCAAGAAATCGACGGTCACAACCCGATAGTCCTCATCATCGCCACCGCCACTCGATTGGGTCCAACACCAAAAATTCCGTTCCAACCGATGATGGCCTCGTGATGGCCACTTTTGTGGCCCCGGGAGGCAACGGATCACTCGAACTACACTGGCACCTGGTAGCTGGCCACTTCCGGCCACTCGTCCACACCCGTCACGTACCACCTCGTGTTAGTTTTCGCCGGAAAATCACCTTAAACGGTCGTAATGAAAAATGTACAACACGCAAAGATCGCCATTTTATTTTCTTATTGCTTGTCTTTTTTGCTGCTACCAGTTTGCCGTGGCGGGCCGCGCGTTTACCTCGCTCACTATCCTATCCTTGTCTCTTTCTCGCGCGCACAGACATCTTGCGCGCACCTCCGACTATTGAAGTACGCGACTGCTCGTGCTGTCGGTTGATTGCCTACTGCTGTTGCTGCGCTCTTCGCACACCCCAAGCTTGTAAGCCGCCAGGTGGCGTTCGTTGCGCGCGGTTTGACGTTTCCACTGAACAAGGATGGGATTGACAATCGACGGGATCAACGGAAGAACGTATCAAATATCGACAATCTCGTTGCAACGGCGTTTACAATACGATAAAAATAACAATCTTATTTCGTAACTGTAACACACGCCACTCTACAAAACCCAAAATGCTTTTTTTAGCATTTTTTCACAATATTCAACGGTATAGTTTTGAATTTGAACCACCCAAAGCACGCAACAAACAAGTGGCTACCAGTTCCTTTCCATTTAGCCAACCGCACTTCAATCAACTTGGGAAATTGACATTGGTAGAAAACGCTTGGTTTGCAATGTTCTGACTTGGGAAACAACTATTTTATGATGCATTAAGTTTGATTGATTAAATAACCATTAAGATACGTACTAAACACCTTAACGAATGGTTGAATAGTTAATCGATAATTGAACTTAGCTCCAATGAAATTGTGCTCAAACTACAACGATATGCTTGCCATTTTAAAATGGCAGTTACCATGCAAGGTGCACACAATCCATTTGCGTAGAAGGAATGAGGGAAAGTCCTAATCAATTTATTGCTGTAAAATGCGACGAATTTTGTTATCGTAATTTGTCTATTATTTTATTTACTACTTCAATATCCAATTCAAGCCGACAGCCAGTTTAACTTCGGATTAACTGTTGTTGTTCGTCCTCCTTACCCGTTGAAGCAAAGCGAAGCAATGACTATTAATACCATGATGCAGATTTAATGTCTTCTTTATGTTGGAAATAGGTGCTTCTACTTTCGAGCAACATAATAATCAAGTCAAAAGGGTGTGAAGAGAGAGGAATTTTATTAGACTGTAGAATCATTCTGCACCATTTCAGTGCTGCTGGCTATTTGAAAACATTCCCAGTGATAACTCTCTCTCCAGTTTTCTTTCTTGCAAGTTTTACGGAAGACTTGATAGGTCATAAACGTTTTACACACTTCGGCTACCGATACGTAAATCAACATTTATTATTCATTCGTTTTTTTGTTTGTTTTGTAGCCAACGGCCTTTTACCGGACAGAAAAAGGAAACTAACGTTTCGTACGTACTGACGTTTTGAATTTCTTCTATACCATACTCGTCGCATTTCACGAGGGGTAAAATCTTTGTTAGTGATTACCCATCGTTCTCCCCAAATACAACATGTGTTCTTACTGGCCCGTTTGCGTACCCTGTTTCGCTTTTACTACGAGTGATTTTAACAGACCAGACCTCATTGCTTACGTACCCGCTCGAGCGGTTGTCGGCTAGTATTTTTTGTCTGTTTTTGCCAAAAATATTCTGTTACATCTCGGTTTTGTTTAAGCAGCTTTTTTACCTTCATTCTCGCTCAAATCTTCATTCCCTATCAAAATAAGGTCAGTCAATTTATCTTTTCGCGTAATCGTTTCCACTTGTACTTACACCAGATGGTTTTTGCTTTCATTGAATGGTTAGAAGGAAATAAATTGATTAAAGTGCATGTGTTCGCAATAAGAATCGTTTCGAATTGGCCGTACCTAAAAACCAACAACTTTATGTGCATCAATACGGCAGACACTTTGTTTCACTCGTGCTTACTTTCTGAAATCTGACTATAAAAAAATAGGGGGTAAATCAAAAATTGTAAAAACGGCTAAAGGCTGCCTCACACTGTAATGTTTCCTTGGTACAAGTGAACTAACCCGGGCATTCGGTACTTGCATCTCGAAACATTACACGCAAATCCAGCTCATTATGTGCAGGCTGCTAGCTATACACGCGTTTACTATTGTTTCTGTTATTGCTAAGAATATTTGCTTCACTTAATCTAGGAGAAAAATCAGTTGAACATGCAACCATGTAAAAAAGAAAATTATACTCTTTAGGAGAAAAAGAAAAACAATAAAAATCCTCACTACTATTGCGGCGTCGACGATACTAACCATCATCTACAGAACTAGTGGGTGACCTTACTTATCGTCGTCTGATACCACCAACCGCAACCCTTCATTTTGATCGACATTTTTTTTTTATCATCATCATGCATCAACATCTGCCCCTCAATAATGCACACCTCGAACGAATGTACTTGATAGACATATTTATTTTATCTTCAAATCCAGGGAAGAGATGTTTAGAGCTTCGTTAATGTAAAAGTGCAGTTTATGAAAAGAAAAAAAAACCGAATACCATCGCACACAGTACGTTTCATCGCGACGTACGACAATTTTAATCCAAAACAAAGTAAAAATTATTCTTTGTCCGCGCACATTCTACATTGCACTATTTGGTGTTTAAACGGGGTGGTGGTGTATGAATCTAGCAAGTGAAAATGATCTAACAACTAAAAATGTCCCAAAAACAAAAATAAAACTAAATGCTACCTCCTACCGACCTCCCGAGCGATATGCAGCATGTAAAGTCGTGGAAGTCGTTCTGTTCACTAGAAATATGTTCACATCCACAAACTACGCACAATTGGAGTAGCTTGGTGGTGTTGGATAAATTTTAGCTACTTTTCTTCCGCTCGTCATTTATTCTCAAATGTAAAGTGTCTTCCCTGTTTGCTACTGCTGGCGGTCAAAAAGCTCTCATACTACATACATTCGCTAAACCCATTCCATTGCGAGATGGTGAACGATGATGATGATCATGCTGATAAAAAAGAGGGAGAGGGGCGCTAAGGGCCATCAAAATGGTGTGATGGTATCAGGACGATACGGATACTCCTAGTTATGTTTTGTTTTCGCCTCCCATCGTTCGTTATTATCGGCGAAATTTTGAAAACTCTTCGACGGTGTCGTCATCACCGTCGTCATTGTCGTCTACTTCCTGTTCCTGCTCATAATGCGGTCGCTGTTAAAACCGTGCTCGCACATAGACTGCACTGGCGTCGTGCGAGCCGTAACCGAGACGCTTGGCGTGCTTGAACACCTCGTTCGAGGCGGCCGTGATCGGGGAGGATTGCTCCAACCCGTCGGCCAATCCGAGCGCCAGCTTCAGGTCCTTCTGCATGTATTTCAACGCATGGTGCGTCGGGAACTCGCCCTTTATGATGGCTACAGAGTACGAGAGGTGTACATTAATCATCGTGCACGAGCGAACACAAGGGTTTTCGTTTACCTTTTCCTTTCTGTAGGAGCATTTCCGATGACATGCTCGTTAGCTCGAGAACCTCGAGAACGTCCTTCTGTTGAAGACCAGCTCTATCCGCTAGATGATCAATCAGAAATAAAACACAAACCATAAGAGCATGGAAGTGGGAAACTTATAAAAGTGATTTGTGTTTGCACCTACCCAAAGCCAACGCCTCGGCAATACCGGCCAGTGCGATGCCGGAAACCATCTGCAGGACCAGATTCATCTTGGTCGCATTGCCCACGTCCCCGAGATAGAAGGAGTTACGTGAGATCGCCTCGAAGCAGCTTTGGCAGTCCTCGAACAGCAACCGATCGCCGCTCGCCAAAATGATTAGTGTGCCCTCCTCCGCTTGGGTCTTTGAGCCTTGAATCTGTTAGAAATCGTCACAAACACCAAGGCAACGTTAGTGATGTTCGTTGAGACGATTGACGTGATCGGAACTTACTTGTGCTTCCAAATACCGGCCTCCCTTACGAACGACGGCCTCTGCGATGTCCTGAGAAGATTCGGGGTCGATGCCTGTCATTTCAACATAGCCTTTGTTCGTCAATGATGCCTGGATAACGCCACAGTTTCCGAACACCAGCTAAAGAGGTAGGAGGCATGATAGAAAATCTAGCTAAACTTACGAACGTACAATCCTGTTTTGATTCCAATTCATTTTGCATTCAATCATTTAAGGGTTTACATAGACGTAATATGTACTCACATCCTTGGCCACCTGCGGATCGGATACGCAAGAGTACGTAACGTCCGTCATCTCCACAACATCGCACGGTGTCGGGGCTACCTCGGCGCCCACCTCCTCGAACTTACGGCACTTGCTGGGGGTCCGGTTCCACACCACTACCGAGTGACCGGATTTGATAAGATTTTTCACGATGCCGCACCCCATAATGCCGAGGCCCAGAAAGCCGAACTTCAGCTGCGACGCCTGAATGTTACGTGACGTGACCGCGTCCGAGACGGTCGACATGTCGATCTCCGGTGTGTCGGGGCGGGTGACGGTCACGGGGCGGTTAAGCAGATGCGAAATCGGTGCACTGCGGCGTACCGGGCTGGCGTAACTATCCAGATCGAGCCCGGACAGATCACCGGTATCGTCCAGCAGCTTCTTCTTGCGCTTCGGTGTGGGCGTTGCAGAAACATCCTCGAGCGGGGACGCCTTTGCTTTGGTGCCGATCGCACGAACCTTCGTGGCGGATGTCTGTTGTGAAAAGAAAATGATCAGTTAAATATTGCTTTGAAAAACACACATTCGATTCGTTTAGGAGGCATAATTCAAAAGGACAAGGGAGCGTCTACGGGAACAGATAATGGAGTGCCAAAACGAAATCATAATACAAAAAAGGACGATGACACACCACCTTATCCACGTTCAACTTGATTGGCAACGAGGCACGTACTTTCTTCTTTGCGGTCTTCTTTGCCAATGGCGTGGCGTTGCCATCTTCTACCGTCTCAAGTGCGGCCGGTGTCGTCGTGTTGTTGACCGTGGGCGTGTCTTCAGTACCGCTTTCCTCGGTACCACTTCCGGTGCCACCCTCGCGGAGCTTGTTAAACTCCACATCCGGATCCGGACGATTAGCCAACTCGTTTTCGCCCACGAATAAGGGCTGGAATTTCTACATTTGTCAAACGGTAAAGGAATATTAACTTTGTCACAGGACACCTCTCTGGTACGGTTTTGTTTACCTCCGGATCAACCATGAACTCCTCTATCTGCTGCACAGCCTCTTTGAATTGGGCAGTTTTGCATGAATTTAGCAGTTTGTCCTTAAACTCCTGGTACGGTTTAATCTGCGTTTCCTCGATCCAAGCACTAAACAGAAGAAAATGGATTACTTCATTTGCCCCAAGGAAAACCACAACAAAACGTTCCACGTACTAGTTGTTGCTGCCGAAGAAGAATATGCATTTGACGGGGTTGTTCTTTTTGACCGGAATCCTGCGGAGCTCGGCCGGTGGGACCGAAATACGACCCGGCCAGGGCGAGAAACCCTTCATTTTGGCCCTGCAAAAAGAAAAGGACGAGTGAGAAAACAGGTTGTCGTGAAAAAGAAAAACAACATCCGTGGCGGAAGGTAGGAAAACAACAGCGCCCTTCGGGTTTGAGGTTATGTTGCCTATTCTCCCGCTTCTTTCGCGGACGACATCGCGAGCGAGTGCAAATGCAGTCAACACACACAATTGACGGACACTTTTAATCTTGCTAGCTGGCATTTTTTCACAGGGTGTTAAATGGCACATCCAAGTAGCGCTTGTTGGAGCGCATTGCACGAAAACGGGGTTAGCGTTGGTACGCTCGAGACTTACCAAACCAAATCGTTTACTGCGTATCCCTTGTCAGACATTTTTGTTTTGTTGCCTCCTGCTGCTGCTGCTGCTGCTGCCAATGCTGCTTGCAGTACGCTTGAAGTTCACACTGCTCGCGGGCGAAGGAACCGACACGACAACGGACAACGTACGCACTCGCGATGCACGACAAACACACGCACTCAACTAAACCTGCCCGATAAGCAGACGCCGCTGCCGCCGCCGCCGATAGAGAACCGAGGGCTAGCACAGTTTTCCGCTGGTCGCGCTCTTAATGTAAGCAATTAAGCACCCGGTCGACAATATGTCTACGCGCCCGTCAAGCGGCGCTAATATACGATACCACAAAACGAGAAGCAGCACTGCTGTTGTTGAAAACCGTCCGCGCGTCACTTTCGTTGCCGTGCTACAGCATGTAAGCGCGCTTGTGTGCGTACCGCGCGCTGTTTGCTGCTAACCACGGGATTCGAAGCTTGCTGCGATGAGGGATGAAAAATAATAATAAAAATAATTCTTGCAACAGCAAGCTACCGAACATAAAACATCAATCAATGGTTTATGCCCTTCAGGGACGCACTTTTAGGCACTGGCTAGTGAAAGATAATTAGTTTGCGCTTGCCGACGCTACGCTGGGTTTTCACTGCGCTGACAAGATGCTGGTGCAAATCGTTCGACGAGGTAATAAAAAATGGCGGTTGTTGTGATTAGTGTTGGCAGAATCGGGACTCGGAAGAGATTCGAAGATTCGATCCCTAAACGGATTCTAAAGATTCGAATCCCATTTTACGACTTCTAAAGATTTGATTCGATTGGGATTCGAATCAGATTTGATTTGTTTGGGATTCGAAATAGATTCGAATTGTTTGGGACTTGATTTGAAACGATTCTGACTTGATCCTAAAATATTTGAATGAACTCACCATGATTTGTGTCGATTTAATCACATAACGACGACTCTAAAGACAATTTAATTTATTTCAGTTTACTCGAATCGTTTCAGTTTCCTCATCACTAGTGCAAGTCGTTCCGCAAACGTATCCAGTTTTGCAGTCAGCGCTTCTGAAGTGCTGGTAAGCACTCAGCACGAAGAGAGCCGTTTTGAATTGACCGTTTCTTGCCATATTTTTTAGAGCCGTTTTGAATTGACCGTTTCTTGCCATATTCTGCCTGTGAAATTCAAACGTATTGCGAATAAAGAACCGTCATACCCAACACGGAAGGCGGTGGAAAATAAAATTAATGCAATTCGTGCATATAAAACTTCAAATGGCAGACGACGAGAACACGACATGATATAGAACAGAAGTATGGTCCGAAAGAAAAACGCCCGAAAACTACAGTTTGTTCCTGAATAGTCGTGATCGTTAAATTGCCATAATCGAACGATAACCGTTTAATAATTCGGTATAAGCAAATTTTGATTCGTTCTACTTCCAGTATGAAACATTTTCTAGCATAATTAATTTTCTGTTCACAGTTAAACACGTTAGTAGATTGTATACAAATGGTATGGACAGCCTTTCGTCTGAATCTAAAATGTCTTCGTGCTTTCTTATGTTCAGCCAACTGCCTTCAACAGAATTCCTTGCCAGCGCTTTGATGTTATCAATTATGGAGGGAATATTGTACATTTTTGGTGGAGCTTTTTGCTGCATTTTCCTTTGCACAATTCTCGCATTAAATATCGTCGAAATTTATGGTCGACTTTCATTCGTCAAATCTCAACCTCTTTTGTCCTTTTCCGAGCTTATTTTCTTCCAAAGAATCTCTTTGAGCCAAAAGGAAGCGTACGATATGAAAGTGTTCTTGATGGTTAAAAATGTATTCTTTTCTTTTGCTCCACCGAAACCCCTTTTCCATGCCTAACATCTCTCTGGTTCGTTTGTCGAAATGAGTCGGCTTGTGTGTCCTGCGCTGTGAAGGAACAAGATGGGAAACATATAAATAAAAGTGCTACAGATTCCATCGTCCCCATTCATTGCCCCGTGCCACGGAGAGTCATTTAACCGGCTGCCTTACCGGTTTTTTCGCCACAGCAAGCAGACGCAGACACGAGACAAAGCGCCGAAAAAGATACCATAATCAACGTCGAGGAAGAGCCAAGGAAGGTCGCCTGGTGTGGTACTTCCTTTGGGAAAGTATTTATGATTTTTCGGAAATTTATAAACCCACTTTTATTTGATTTAACATCGAACATTGTTTTACGAGAGTTTGATAGACGCCTTGCGGGCGTTTTTTCGAGCTTTTTGGGCTCAGCCCGGTCTGCTGATGTGGGGAATTTTGGGCTTGAAGAAAACGAAAGAAAAAGTACGAGAGCAAATCAGGCAAAGTTTGGAAAACTGCCGCTGGAAGGAAAACACGCAAGACCATGGCAGGCGGCCAGGGGAGGGGCATGTTGATGAGTGAGCAGTGAATTGAACCCCTGGCATACGTGCCGAAGATTTACGAAAAAGATTTGGGATGAAAAGTGGCCTGCAAGGCAAAGGGGAACGAAAAATGCTTCGATAAATTATATTTTTGGATCATCGTTGTGAAGCTTTGTTTGTTTTTATTTGCCTTATCGATATGTTTGCCACATGATAAAGGTAGACAAATGTTGCAAGTGTGCTTGCTTGGTTATAGGTATTCATTTGGTTGTTGTTTAGTCTTCCTAGGAAAAAAAGAAGAAAAAACCAACCCAAGTGTGCATTGCGCGTCAACAAAAAGTAAATTCTATTTCAAACGTGGGAGTAAACGTTCCTAGTGAATGGTTAGTCAAAGTCTTTGATTTTCCTTAGTTAGATTTGACGATCTTATTTCCGAATAAATTATTACTAACATTTTAAAGTGATATCAACTTTACTATTTCTATTCTGTAGTATTCTGATCGAGTCGAAACCCGAAGACGTTTATTATTATAATCAAAAACAGTTTGTTGATTATTCCACGAATATCCCGCCCAAATGCAAGTAAGTCTGGTGACACCTATGATATTACAACCTAAAGATATTTCCAGCTACAACTTTTCCAATCAATCTCTACCTATATCCAAGCTCCAAGCAACGTTCATCTGTAGGAGTGGTTTGTTTTCATCCAAAACGAATCAATACAAATTGAAAGGATCACGACGACACTTTGGCAACGATAGCTGTGCGTGGGCCTGATGTAGACCATGTGTGTAGGTGGCCCAAACTTCATTGACGGCCACCTACAACCAAAAGTTCCTGGTTGGCGATGAACACAGGCGTATCAGTTCGGAACGCTTCGTTTCGCTCATCTCGAGTAACACTTTAATCTTCCTTCAGGTAAAAGGATTTCAAGGACTCAAACCTTCTCGGCCATGTTTCCATGGTATAGCGGTGCTAGGTAATTTCCCCCTCACCTCGTGGGACGGGGCTCTTCTTCCGGTTTCTAAATTGACAGCCCAACGTGAGACACGGACATACCGTCACATCAGGATTGCAAATACGTTCCAATGCTTTACCCTAGCGATCCTTCCGTTTTGCTTCCGGATAATATACCGCTTTCCTTTCGAATTCCCCGCCCGCTGCCAATTGCCATTCACTTTTCCATCTACAGTTGGGAGGAGCAGATCTCGTTGTGGCATCGGAATTTTGTCATTTGTCACTGATACTGGCGAAAGTTTTGAGTAGGGTCTAAGAGGAGCTATTGAGACTCGTTCACTGAGTGTCTGGGCCTGCTGACCGGGGTCGAGGGGTGAAACATTTTAAAGGATAACGGAAGCTTGGGGTCGGGGTGGTTCGCTGGGTGATAGTGTATATTTATGAATTAACGTTTTTGCTACCGGCCTCACAAATGGAGGCCCATTTTGCTTCGCTCGCAGAACGTTTATCCTCAATCGGGGGTTTTGTAGAGCGCCTCACTCAAGCACCGACCGGATGGGCTTGTGCTTTGTGCGCTCAACCGTAGATCTTGCAGACAGAGAGATGAGAAAAAACGATAGAAGCATGAAACAATAGAATCTCCAGGGGAAATGGGTTGTTGTGCTGTTTTGATAAATGATTTTATGACTTCTTTTGCTACACTTTGGGTGAGCATCGGAAGGAATGTGTGAACTGGGAGGGAAAGTGTAAGATTTTGAATCCGTTCCTGAACGTCAACTGCTGATGAAGATGCTGGTCGGTTGTTGGTCTATGAAGTATGGATTTGCTTAGGATTGTTCAGGAAAAGAAACATTTGCTAGAACCTTCCATATCCACAGCTATGCATTGCATGGTGAGTCTATAATTCAATTTGATTTATTAAATTAAGTTTCGCCTTGAACCGTGCCGGATTCCTAGCTCTGAATTTAGTTATGCTAGGTTTCGGTCTTCTCTGCAAACGACATTTATTACCTTCTGTCTTCATTTGGTTACTTTTTATGATATTTAAAATATTTTTATTTGTTTCTGCCTGAGATAAATAGGCTTAACACGCTGCATTACATACCGTTTGAAACGGGATGATCGAATAAAGATCGATGGACCATGATGGGAGAAGATTAACCAACTCCAATTAATATGCCCCATCTGTCAAAAAGAAAAACGGTGCGTCATCAAGTGGGCTATTTGTGAAACCCGATTTGCTATGAAATGTGGATGAAAGAGATATTCAAATATTCAGCAACGCTTCGTCGCATATCTTTTTTTTTTAGTTTTTGTTTATGAAATATTAATGAAGCTTAACAACGCGTGAAATATAATTTCAAAATGGACGATAAAAAAGAAACGTCCAAATTGTTCACAGGGTCGACAGTTGATCGAGTTTGGATTTGATTCGCCTCGATGTCTCGTTTATGAATTGTTGATTAATCAAAAGCTATAGTTCCGCCAACGCTTAAACCCGAAACCCGCGGGTGGGGTTTCAGTTTTTCCTATTTTCAACGATAACGTACCTCGTAATAGTGCGTTTGTACCGCAATAAAAACAGTGATTGAATTTTATGCTGCACCCACGCAGGCTACATTATACGGTGGGGGAGACCGGAGATTGTCCCCCCCCCCCCCCTCCCGACCCTGTAAGTTGTTAGGCGAATAGTTTTTGTACACATTCAAACAAATGTTTTCCCTTCCCATTAGCGAGCACATTTCGCGCGTTTGTTGTGTAACCAAATGATACGGGATGGGGGTAGTTTAGCCTTTAATTTATTCAACATTCACACCCAATCGTTCAGCTGATAATGTTGTTAGCGAGTTGCGGGCGCTGTGTTGAAGGCTTCATGTTTTTTTTATTGTGATTTTTGCTATCAATGGTTTTTGTCTCTTTAAACCATTTGACTGACACATTATCAGGAATTCACCGGACAACAAGGAATCAACCGTCAAATTTGAAATAATTTTCTGTCATAAAAATGTTGTGCAAGGCATTGTCGAACCTTGCATAAATAAGCCTTAATTATGAAAAAAATCGTGGAAAACTGCAACTCAACTTTTACAAAGGAAAAAGGTAAAATATCAATTAGATGTATCATATCTCATAGGATGCTTTCAAGTGTGTTCGAGGGCTTTCCACATTCATAAATTGCTTTTACCAGCAGTTTGATATAGAAAGTATCATTCACTCATCATGATGCAGTTAAAGTATGCAAAATGAACTTTTTGATAGTGCAGAAAGTTAAATTACACACGTCGACTGAGTGCGTACAAACGAACCAAACTGGATTCCTCTTTCATTCCAGGAAGAGGTGAGTAAATAAGCTCTATTCACCCCATCGCAGCGAGAAGTTTGATTTGCTGAAACAATTAATTAAAATTCGGGCAAAAAAGGACAATTGCAGCTAGTTGTAGGAAAAATCATTAGGCCAGGTGTTTATTATCTGCTGATGGCGGTGGCAAAACATGTGTTTACCATTAATGTCCAAACACATTCGAGCTGCAACATAGGTTTAAAAAATTGGCTAATCCTCTAAACGTGTTTAAACTGAATTATCGAGCGTTGATGGAGGGATTCATCTAAATCCTGTCGCTAATTAGGTTCCTGCTGACATTCCCAACATTTTATGGCCTAATCCGGGGCGGATGTTTAACGCCGAGAGGGGTTTGATGCAAATAAATTCCGGAAAAATTGATAATGTTGATTTTAAACGATATTTATTCGTGGTAGAAGCAAGCAAGCTCAGAATTTACACTTTATGGTAAGGCAAGTTTTATCCGTCGCTTTCCTGAAAGAGTGTTATCGAGCCGCGTTAGACGCTTATCGCTTACACTGCATACTTCATCGCGTTCCGCCAAAGATTCTGCCGGAAAGCTATCGTTCCGTCATCGACCACTTGAAGTTGGCTGCCTTTGGAGTTTTCTCCCCTCAAGCCGCCGCGCACCGTGGTCGAGTTGAATAGAATTAACACTTCACAGAGTCCAACGGCGGAAGAGCGTAGTTGAAGATTCTTCGCATTCTTACAGTGAAGTGCATCGAAGCGCGCGACCGGCCCTCGACTTAATCTCCTCTGCCGGGGCGTCGGGAAGATGATTCAATCAAAATTAAAACAATTACCACCATTTATCCGAGCGTCCGTCCGACCCGCAGGAGAGGGGGCGGGGGAGTTTGGCCAGGGAAGTAAAGTAAATCGTTCCGGTGCGCGTTCATGCGGCACCATCTGATAGAGGCGCCCGTTGGGACATTCGTCTTTATCCATCGGTTCATCCATCAGCAGAGTAATCGGTAACGGTATTGGAGGGGACCGAGGAGTGAGGGAGGATGCTGGACTCGGCCACCCCAAGGGCTGTCCTATATTCCACCTCCCTCCAGTTCCCCAGCATCACCGGGAGTCTTTGATTAGCGTAACAACGTTAGCATTAGGAGCTGCGATCCGGCTGACGAAGGTTGGAGGCTGACTGGGTTGAGGAGACTCCTTCAGAGACTATCGCTTTTTTCCTTCTTCTACCCTCGCTGCGTCGTCCCCATCGTCGCACCCCTCACCCTCCAAGTGTGAGACGAGTTTAATCAGCTTCGGGGATGATTTATTGAGGTAATTACGTGCCGTAGATTAACAAGGAGTTGTTTATTATTAGCAGCCCTGCCGGAGATTTGGCTGCAGTCTTCCTTCCGAATCCCTGGGGGAGCGGCATCGGTATCGATTTGCGTAGGGTGCCTTAAGAGATTATGTGCGCCGCACGGTGGAACGTAGGAGCAGCAACAGCCGGTCGTTGATTTCGAACTGGATGGTCGTCTTCTTTTTTTTCTCCTTAGCGTTCCTCCACCAACCAAACCTCTGCTCTGGCAGGATCCCCTCCGGAACTAACGGCGGACAAGTAGTCACCCTGCCGGCGAGCTTCGGGCGCTTCTGTCAATTGGGGCGCACTGTTGACGAGCTGGATTACACGTTTTGTTCAATTTGTTTGTCTGTCCAGTTTGTCAGGCCTACATCTCAGTAGCTGATCCGGTGCCGCTTCGGTTGGGGATGACTTTGAAGTGGTGTTTCGGGCGGGGCAGACTGTTTGTGGTGGGTGTGTTGGGAAGGATTTAATTTTAATCTTTTAATACTGAATTAACAGCACCAGCCAACGTTGGCAGTGGGCGCCGTTCGTTCGGACGGCTTAATGGTACTCGATCAGATCAGCGGCATGGATTATGTAGTGTTTTTGCGTTGTTGTTGTTATTGTTGTAGTTGTTGGTGTCGCTTCTTTCAAGCGCACGTTTCAGCTGAAGGGAAGTTTTGTCCAGCGCATAAGCGAGAGCTTTACCAAAGGATTTAGGTTTTAAAAGAATGATCCTTAATGAGAATAGAGAACTCAGTGCGCATTTATCTGTTTCATAACAAGCGAACAATGCGCATTTTTTTAAATAAATGTATTCAACCCTTTTCCATTCGCAAAGGATAACAAAGGATCTAAACGAGCCCGGTACGAACTAGCATTTGCTAAAACGAGTGAAATATCAATTTCAAACCATCCGTTACACGCCACATTCGTGTGCGTACCATAATGTAGTGACTTTTTACGATCGATCCCCAATCATCATCATCTTCGTCATAGCATCGACATGCCAACCGAAAGCACACTGTCGAATGTTAAGATGATTAGAACCTTTTCGTTTGGTTCGGCTACAATCTTGTTTCGGTGACAGAAATGTTAAAAGCTAGCGAACCACTGCCTAGCGGGTTCCCCGGTAAAGGATTTGTTTCGATCCTTCGATCAACGATTATTGGAATCACTTTCACTGATACGATTCAGCAGCAGCGGTAGGAGCAGTTCAATCGAAGGCAGTCGTTCGATGACAAAACTGGTGAGATTTCGAATGAAACGAGGGAAAGTTTTTAGCGCAGAGAGAAGCTCGGATTTGTTAGGGTTTTGGTTTGACACGAATTCGAAAGAATGGTGGGCTCGAATGTTATGAAATGCGATCGCATGGTAAAGGGGGAAAGCGGAGGCGTTCGAGGGCGTGGAAATGGATGTAAAGAAAAGCACATATCACAAACTTGTTGTTTTTTTCCCCCCCCGCATGGAGCTTGTACCTTTTCGGTCTGCTTTTATACATATTGGCAGGAAAAGTCAATTGATATCAAACTGGTGGAGGCTCGTGGGAGCAACAACCAAGGCCGGGTGGGCCCTTCGGTGTGGAGCGTGCGCCCAGAAGGACCATGAAGGGACCCAAGGACGACCTACCGAAGCGTACAATATTGCCTTCTCGAATAAAAAAAAAAGGCAGAAGGGCAAGGGAAAAGGACTGCATCCCGACGACAGTCGTATGTCGCGACAAAACTATCAGCAATCGTTGGCCTTGTTTTTCATCCGCTTGCCATCCGCATCCTCTTCCCAATCCATCCCGATGGCTCACGGTGGCGTTACACAATGAAAAATCTACTCCGTCCGTTTGTCATCCCTTTCAAGCGTTGGTGGTCGGGTGATCGGAACCGATTCCTTGTTGCTATCTCCCGTCTCCCGTTCGCCCATTTTCCGGTGCCAACATATGTTGTTTTTCCTCCGGCCAAAGTAAACCGGCCGCAAAGGGCCGCAGTCTTGGACTGGTTGGAGAAATAACGATATTGTGTGAAAAGCCACTCGTCGCCCCGGTCCTCACATCGGCACACAGCCCCGCCTAGACGCTACCATATTGCAATTTGGGATTGGTTTCGTTTCGTAACGTCAAATTGGAACAAGGATTACCCGATCGGTATCGATAAGCGAACCGAGCGAAAACCCCCGCGCTGGTCGACCGGTTTTATCCTTTTCGGTTCGCGTGCTGCAACGTCCGCTTCGTCGGCTTCGAGGGACTGGAATAAAACTATATAAATAAATGTGTGGGAAAAAACGAGCAACCAACCAAGGCAGCGTTTGGGCCACCGTTTGTCCATCGTTTTTCCTCCGTCCGCGTTGGCGGAAGGCAGGCTGCTTTTTATCTAACTTAAGACACACAGTCTGCTTTTTTTGTGTAATACAATTTCAACCCTTTCCTTCATCTCTCTCTCTCTTACAGACACTTGCTTTTCCCTACCACGGTGTGCATTTTCTTGCGACTACAAATTCTAACCCTTTTTCCGGGGTGGGAAATGCACTGGTGTAAATAAACGAAAGCGAAGGAAAATACGCACACGCAAAGGTCTCGATTTTTATTTCACGATCAAGAATCGAACAAAAAAAAGAATGCTTCTCTGCAAAGTTTCTTTTTGCTACCGACTGGAACTGTTGCCATGGACCATTCGAAACGTTGTAACATTTCAAACAACCATTCCGCACCAAAACGTAATGCCTTCCTTCGGTGGGGAGAAGTGATGTGGTGGTGTGCCGGTGGAAACGAGCGACACGGATAAAATGTGATAACTTCTTCGTTTTTATATTACAATTTCGGGATTTAGAGTTTATTCGTATTTACGATTATGAAAATTGGTTTACATCTTGCCCCGCA